>NC_070619.1:9152458-9392458 GCF_027172205.1 Podarcis raffonei | reverse complement strand
CGCCATTTTCGACAGAGCCGGGCTCATTTGCATATTCATGAGGAGGGCGGGGCTCAGAGCCGGTATATAAGCGGAGGCGCAGCCGAGCCACTGCGTAGTTCGCGCTGGGACTTTGAAGCTCGAAATTCACTTGCGCAGCTAGGAAGCGACTTCGGTAAGGGGGAGGGGGGCGACGCGGGGCGGGCGCACGAAGGTGGGGAAATAAAGAAATAAAAATATATATATCTTTTGGTTGATAATATTAATAGGTCGGGTGGTCAGTCGCAGAAAAAAGGCGCCTTTTTATTTTTTTACTTCCTGTGGGTCCGCTTGGAAGGCGAGCGGCGAACCGCGCACCGGGAGAAAGGGACAAAAACAAAATGGCTTCCCGACAAGCTTGTGGGGGAAGGAAGACTCAAAATGGCGGCGGAGCCGGGAAGGGATGTGGGGGGCAGTAGCGCGCATGCGCTGGGAGAGAGCGAGAGGCGGGGGTGGATATCCGCGCATGCGCTAGCGGCTGCCTTAAGCCCTGTACCTGTACTTTAAACGGGCGCGCATGCGCGTACGTGGTGGCTTTAATTCCCCGCCCCCACGTAAGACAGGTCATGAATGGACAGCAAAAAGGTTGCACTTTAGATGCGTGATAAAATTGCATTATTATTATTATTACTCGCCCAGAGTGGCTGGGGAAACACAGGCAGATGGGCGGGGTATAAAAAATAAACTATTATTATTTTTGCACAGCCTTTCTAACATTTCAACTGCTTATTTCGATTTGTTTTTCAACTGCTAACCTTCCTCGTGCGCAGATTTTAATTCTGAGACATTTTGATGCCTCGTTTCACGTCATTCATGCTCCTGTTGGTTGCTAATTTGGTTTTGTGCCTCCCCATTTAGGGCACTCTGCCATTTAGGAAGCAAAAAATGCCTCGCGTGAAGAATATCCCAATTCATTATTTTCGCGAAGTTTATAATCCGCACTTGCGTAGAAATAACACGAGAAGGATAAACATTAAGAGAAGGGCCATTTAAAAGTACCGTGAACAGTATGGTTGGTTGAAAGAAGGGGGGCAAAGGCCTTTTATGTACAGGTGTTATTTAACACATGGGCCTTGGAGCTTTAAATAAAGCATAGGAATGGGCTTGTTTACATTTTCTAAGGTTTTTTCCAGCTGTGATAGACTACTAATCCCATGCAATACAAGAATCTACAATTTTTTTCTCTATCTTTGCTTCACTCCCCCCCCCATCCTTTTTCCTTTTATTTGCCTACTTGCAAAAGAGGAGCCTGCCTTCTACATTTCCAACAATTCGTTGAAGGGGGGACGTTTGTGGCAAATGTGGCTTTTCATGCAGGGCTGGCTAGTACAGTGGTACCTCTGGTTACGTACTTAATTTGTTGCGGAGGTCCGTTCTTAACCTGAAGCACCACTTTAGCTAATGGGGCCTCCCGCTGCTGCCACTGCACGATTTCTGTTCCCATCCTGAAGCAAAGTTCTTAACCCGAGGTAGAATTTCTGGGTTAGCGGAGTCTGTAACCAGAAGCGTATGTAACCCGAGGTACCACTGTACAGTATTTTTATAAACAAAGGTTTAAAGCTAATGAAACGGTTTTCTCTTCTCCATTGGATGGGCACTCTTTGAAGAAAACGGATAAAACAGGATTTGTGTCACTGGCTGCTAAGCTCCTTAAGTTTTGAGTGAGTCGTGACCCCACCCGGTTGATGATCCGGTGAACTTGTTCCAGGAGGGGTGTTGTGTTTTGTTACCTTGGGCGAATGCTGAACACGAGGCTTGTTTTTTTTGCTCCCAGGGGAGAAAATGGCATCAGATGAAGGGAAGCTCTTTGTCGGCGGCCTCAGTTTTGACACCAACGAACAGTCGCTGGAGCAAGTCTTCTCTAAATACGGACAGATCACTGATGGTAATTTTTTAAAAAATCAAAATAATTTACTTTGGCATCAATTGGTACGTGGTAGGCTCAGCCGGTATAAAAGATAACCTAGAGTTTGCCCCACACTCAAATTAAGAATGAAATAAGCACTCTTATTAGCACGAATTCTCATGGGCTTTGTGCCCTGAACTTAAGTTGACCAAATAACAAATCTCTCGCCACTAGAGAGCCAGTGTGTTGTATTGGTTATGAACCGTGGACTCGTAATCTGGTGAACCAGGTTCGTGTCTCCGCTCCTCCACCTGCAGCTGCTGGGTGACATTGGGCTAGTCACACTTCTCTGAAGTCTCTCAGCCCCACTCATCTCACAGAGTGTTTTTTGTGGAGGAGGAAGGGAAAGGAGAATGTTAGCCGACTCCTTCGGGTAGTGATAAAGCGGGATATCAAATCCAAACTCTTCTCTTCTTCCTTCCCACCAGTTGTTGTCGTCAAAGACAGAGAAACCCAGAGGTCCAGAGGGTTTGGCTTTGTCACCTTTGAGAGTGTTGATGATGCTAAAGATGCGATGATGGCCATGAATGGCAAGGTGAGTTCTGTTCTGTGGTGGCTGTTCAGCGGGCCTTGGTAGGACAGAAGTCCTTCTGTTTTTAGGATGCGATCACGATAGAACAACTGTTAAAAGTTAGCAGTTTGGGGAAACGTAACTTCTTGGTGGTGGGGCCTCCCTGTGGAACGCCCTCCCATCAGAGGTCAAGGAAATGAACAACTACCTGGTTTTACGGAGACATTAGAAGGCAGAAGTTTTTAATGTTTGACGTTTTATCGTGTTCTTACTATTCTGTTGAGCCGCCTGGAGTAGGTGGGGAAACCCAGCCAGATAGGCGGCGTATAAATAATAAATTATAATTAACTGAGGATCTGTTTGATAGTCACCGCTTTTGTGTGCTTGTTCATTGTGGAGCACTGTGCTAACCCTGAAACCCCTCGTTTTTCCAGTCTGTCGACGGCCGCCAAATCAGAGTTGACCAAGCAGGCAAGTCGTCTGACAACAGGTCCCGCGGCTACAGAGGCGGCTCAGCTGGTGGCCGGGGTTTTTTCCGCGGAGGTAGAGGCCGGGGCCGGGGCTTCTCCAGAGGTGAGCCTGGGCTTGCAAGTGGCCTCTATACTTTCGGACTTTGGTTGCTTTGAACTGGATGCACCTGAAGCCTCTGTTCGGTTCTCCTTCCCCAGGAGCCGGTGGAGACCGAGGTTACGGTGGCAGCCGGTTTGAATCGAGAAGCGGGGGATACGGTGGTTCTAGAGACTACTATGGCGGCAGCAGGTAAGCCCCGGGGAGGTTGGGTCAAAAAACGGCCCCGTGCGCCCGCTGGTTGTAGCTGTGCCTTGTGAACGAGCATCTTCTCATCTCTCTCCACAGCAGGAGTCAAGGCAGCTATGGCGACAGGCCTTCAGGAGGTTCCTACAGAGACAGCTATGACAGTTATGGTAAGCCCTAGATCAAAAGGGAAAGGATACTCTGACAAGGGAATGCCTGGAGCCTCTTTTTGATTTTTGCAGGGATGGTAACCTTTGGAAAAGTACCGTTGGCTTCGCTTTGGAGCCTATTTCCGGCAAGCCTCTCCTTGCCCTCCAAAATCGCCGCTCTTCTGGCAGGCCTTTAAGCACTCGCGCCACGGAAAAGCAGGGAGGGGAAGCCCCGCCCTCGTTAATGCATGCGCCACGCTTAGTCGGACCCAAAGCCAAAATTGCGAGTCGTTCGTGACTAGCGTGTTTTTTTCCCCGGAAGCTGGAAATGACGCCAGGAGCCCAGGAGCGAAAAGGAAAGGGGTGGGAGATAAGGAGAGATAGCGTTGGTAGCCTTGAGGTGCTGCTTTGCAAGCGAGTAGGGGAGGAAGAAATGCTGGGGCCTTTGTCTATGCTTCAGTGCCTTTACAATTCTGCCTGCTTCTTGTCCTCAGCTACACACAACGAGTAAAATACCTTCCTGGCTCAAGATCGTCCTTCCAATGGCTGTATTTATAAAGATTTTGGGAGCTTCGCTGAAATCCGTTCTTGTGTAGTCATCTCCTTTGTATTCTCACTTTTGTAGTAAACTCTCAGTTCTGACCTTGTCAAAACAAAAACACAGCCTTGACAGCTTCTAATATGCGATGGTCTGTTCAGACTCAAAGAAAGCTCTGGGTTTTCCCTCTCTCAAGTGTTTTAACGTATTTTTTTTTTAAGCACTTAAGATTTTAGTTCATTTGTGAGCAGAGGTGTGTGTGTGTGTTTGGTTGGTTGTGTGTCCTTTAGTGTGCGTGTGTGGTTTTTTTTATTAAAAAGAAAAAAGACTGGAAGGTTTTGGGGCCCCATTTCTGTGTTTTTTTTGGTTTTTATTTTGAGCGAGAAAGGACCGTAATTGTTCAGTAGAAGCTGAGCAAGCTGTGAAGTCGGTTTGTTTTAGTGCATCGTTTTGTAACAAACTTTAGTGTAGCAAGGTAGGCGCTGTAGCCTGGGTATGACTTTATAAACGACTTTAAAAGGCAACCCACCTTGGTATACCTAAAGCGAAACTTTGCTTGTATGTTCAACCTGCATTTAAGAGACTTTTGCTTGTATGCCATAAAACGTGTCCCAGAAAGACTCTGCAAATCTTAACTCGCAAGAGGCTCATGGGGAAAAAAAATATGTTTGTTTCTGTTGTCCTTTTTTTACTGGAAGAAAAGTATATGCCTAATTCAATTGATGTTGTAATTTTGAAGTGGTTAAAAAGGATTTCTTGTACAGTTTTCCTTTTGGCTTCACGAAGCCTATTAAAAGTCCATCTGAAAAAAAAATACTATATCTGCTCTTGAAATTTTACGTCTTGCTGCACAACACAACTCTGGATTTGACCGTCAGAAGTGTACAGTCAGAGAGGAAGGGCAGCTAGCTGCAGAGAGAGGATTGCAGGCTGGCTAACGTAACTGTGGTGAAAACAACGCAAATCTTATCTGTACTTTTAAGGCCTAGATAGACGTCAGGTCAGGTTGAGGGTGATTGAAGCTGAAGCAAGAGTATCTAAAGGAGCGTAGCCCTCTCCTTTTCCCATCATGGGGTCTGTTCTCTTTGAAAAAAAATAACACCACTTCCCATAGTAATTTGCACCTGGTGACTCAGAGCAGACAGCTTGCGACAAGAGTTAGCGCGTGAGCAAGAATTAGCTGACACCTTTGGTAGCTTGAAAAGCCAGCCAGACGTTCTTAGCCGACAAGGGAGCCTCGTTCTAACCGGGGTCAGCCGCTGCTGCCGATTCTTGACAGTGTTCCAAGGCCGATAACTGTGACCTAATTTAGCTAGCTTTGTCGTTGCCTTCTTAAGTTCTGAGAATTCTCTGCTAGCGTATGGAAAACGGCAGTGCCTTGACGAAAAAGCGAAGTGTTGTGCATCCAACAGAGAGAGAGAGAGAACCTCTGGGACGAAAGCTGCTCTCTTGGCTAGTTCATATGTGGGGATAGTCCCGTAATTCGAGGTAACTCCTTTCCTCATGTCCGCATCCTTCCTCCTGTTGAGAGCTCATATTTATATATATATATTTTTTTGAAAGTCTGAATGTTTTAACCCGTCCGAAAGCGAAATTTTCTCTGCCAATTTCGGCCAGCTGAAAAAAAAACACCCTTTAAAAAAAAAATCCTCTTTTTTTTAAATCTCCTGTACCGAGTCTTTGGTTTTTGTGGCATAAATTCCATGTGGGTCAGAAGGGGTGTTGCGTTCACAGCCATTTCTTTGCCGGTAGTGTAGATGTCAGATGGGGAAAAAAATCCCCCCCAAGGGACTAATGCTCATCTCGGGAGACTCTTCCTTAAGACTTAAGTCCACGTAACTGTAACGTTCTCTGCCATCGTGTTTGCGTTTTAACTTTTCCCCCCCTAGCCCACGCTTATTCCTAAGCAACCGTTTTCCTCTGCGACTAATGCTTTTTGTGGGGGGGGGTTCAGCTGCCATTGTCCAGTCCGAGGGGGACGCAGGTTCAGTCTCGGAACGCTTGACCCCCACGCTGGGCTCTTGAGAGTCAGTGCGGGTTCGCAGAAACCCTTTTGTGGGCAAACGCTGGTTGCTTGGGGGGGGCGGATTGTGTGAGGGTGGGCAGGGTAGAAAGCATAGAGGTTTTGCCATGTGCGGTATAGATATATTTTTGTAACCCGAGTTTGTCTTGGCAGGTTGACGGAGAAAATAAGCCATTGATCATGAAGTGGTTTTGAGGCTGAGCGCGGAACATAGACCGTAAGCCAACTTCAACTCTTGAGCAGGTAAGGTTCTTGGTGGTTTGCTAGGCGTGGAAGGTTTTGTTTTCAGATTAATGCTGACATATGCTCCTAAGCTTTCTTGTCAGGGGTGCTAACTGCGTATTTCCCCCCAATCTTTTCTTTCAGTCGCATGCTGCGTGGAAGAGGACCGGCGAGGAGCACACCGGCCTACGGGCTGGGCAGCAAAAGCTTTGAGAGCTGTTTGCATTTTTTAAAATGGATTCAACAAGGCTAATAAAACACAGGGCTACAAATACGGCTGAGTTGTGCATATACGCTGAAGGCAACGGGGAGTCATGGCATGGGGAAATGTGTTGGCAACACTTGCACCCCCAAAAAACGCACATCGTGGAGTCGTTACTAGCCTAGTTGAATTACAAGAGGAGGGGAATGTAGCTCTTAAGAAAACTGCTTAGGGATGGCTCTAGCCCTCCGTATCTAGGAAGGCTTTAACCCCCACCCTATTACCTGAGATCCTTTATTTGGGGGGGGGGCTGGGTCCTGAGAGAAGTCTCCCAGGTTGTAAAGAGTTCTGGCAGAGCGGCGCTGAGCGTTTAGGGGTGAAGGAGACCTTTCCAGAAGGAGCTAGGGAACATTCCCGACACAGCGCAGGAGGACCCTGAGGGTAAAACTTCCTTCCATGCTTTATGGTGCAAGTTAGCCGAGAGCTTTTGAGGCTCTTGGGTTAAAGGGATATTTCTTGGGAGTGCAGGGAAGAGGGAAAGCTTTGCCGCTCACTACTACATTATTATTTCGTAACACTTGCGCTGCTTCATTGCAGTATACGAGAATAAAATCGTAAATAAATAGAAATGTTGAAATTGGCCGTAAATTATAAGCTTAAAACTCCCAACCTTCTATGTATCAGGGAAGGCTTAGCTAAACATGTTTTAATCAGGCGCTAGAAAGAGTACAGTAATTGATAAGAATAGGTCCCCTCTGTTCTCCCTACAGATAAAGCTCATTGGCCACCAAAAGCTGGGTTTCAGAAACAGCATATGCCTAAAACCTCTTGCGGAAAACACCCAGCCCCAGTAAACAAAAGCAGTAGCGTTTGAAGGCTGCTTCTTGGTGGATTTATGGCTCTGACCTTGTGAATCTGCCCGGCTCCCGGAACTCAAAAGCAGTTTGCCATCAGCCTGGCTGCCACATATCCCTGTAGGAGGCAGTTAATGTCTCCAGTTTGCAAGCTGTGCATAAATCCAAAAGCTTGCTTGCTTCAGCTCCTGCCGATTCTTAAACAGCTTTCGATCAAGTAATTTCCCAGCCTTAAACTGGAAAGTGGGGTGGTTTTTTTAAAAAAAGTGTAAAGAGCTTTTGTATTAACACTGCAGCCCACTTAACAGCCCAAATCTGCTTTTAAGATTTTGCCAGAGAGGTTCCCAACGTGACTTTTCATGCAATCATCTAAGGCTGTCTCTGCAATCTTTAAAACACACAAACACTGAGGGAAATTGAACGTGGGGAGAGGAAGAAATCAAAACTTGGGCATCAGTTCTTAAAAGAGTTAACCAGTTGCTCAAACCCTTAATTGTGATTTCTACCCATCTGTCCTAGGCAGCCTTCTAGAGTACTGCAGAATTTTAGTAAATTTGTATAATGCCTTTCATCTGTAGATCTTGGGGGAGTTCACAACATAAAAATACAGGATAAACATAATAAATCTATCATCTACCCCACACATTTAATAGAAAGGGTCTAGGATTTTAATAAGGAAAAGACCTGGTTGAAGAGGAATGTGTTTCGCCTGGTTCCTAAAGCTGTATTAAAGGCGCCAGCTGTATAATCATTCCTTAAACTCGATGGAGGTTTGCAGCCCACTAAATTTAGAGTAGACCCAAATCTATACTTGCCAGTTTAACAAGGAAGTTTGGGGTAGCTCAGTCCATAGGGCACAAGACACTTGATCGCAGGGCTGTGGGTTTGAGCTCCTGGTTGGGCAAAAAACGTCGCAGGGGGTTGGGCAAGATGACCCACAGGGTCCCACCCAACTCTAAAATTCCATGCTGAAAGGGTGCACTAAAATCGCGAGAGAGGCACACAGAAAAGCCATAGCCACAGACTCCTCACTTAAACATGAGATGGCGCACGTAGACAAGCCGTGTCCTGCAAATGGGTCTGCTCAGAATATGACACAACGCTACATCAAACCCCAAGTCTTCTGACTTGACAGCCTTCTAGATCCTTGGGAGTTTGCCTAGCCAGGGGTAGGCAACATAAGGCCCAGGGGCTGGATGCGGCCCAATCACCTAAATTTGGCCTGCAGAGAGTCTGGGAATCAGCGTGTTTTTACACGAGTAGAATGTGTCCTTTCATTTAAAATGCATCTCTTGGTTATTTGTGGGGCCTGCCTGGTGTTTTTACATGAGTAGAATGTGTGCTTTTCTTTAAAATACACCTCTGGGTTATTTGTGGGGCATAGGAATTGATTCATTTTTAAAATTCAAAATATAGTCCGGCCCCCCTCAAGGTCTGAAGGATGGTGGACCGGCCCAAGGCTGGAAAAGGCTGACCCCCTGGCCTAACCTCAAATCTCCCACGGTCAGCTAAGGTTCCCCATTGCCCATCGTCCTTTAAATGTGAGCATAGGCTAGTAGCCCTCAACACCCCCCTCTGAATTTTGGCCATGCCATAGTTTAACTGCACTGCGTGAAGAAGTGCTTTGCCTGCTCTGAATCTTTCGGCAGAGGGGGGCCAGACTTCTAAAAGCCATGTCTCCAGATGCTGCTCTCAATTGTCCTCTTCTGGCGTCCTTTAGAGGCAGGGATGCTTAATTTGAGAGTTGTGGGTTCAAGACCCATAGGGCGGTAGGTTCCTGCATCGCAGGGGGTTGGACTAGATGACTCTGGGTGCCTTCCAACTCTTCCACAGTTCTGCAGTTTCAGACAAACGGCTTTCCCTGCTCAGACTTGGGGCTTTTTTCATCTCACCTGCCTGTTCCTCCCTGGGCACACATCTTCCAGGAGAGCTGGTCTTTGGGTGCCCTTCTCTTGATTCTCCTTGCGGGCGAAAGAAGCAGGATTTTTAAAACAGACCTGCGCCTGCTTTTCCCAGCAGAGGGTGCTTTATGGCAAGAGAAAGAGACACACAAACAGTGATGGCTATTCAGAAATAATCTGCAGGAAAATAACATAATTTAGGTCAGAGTTGGGGACCCCTTGTGTGCCCATGGGTGTGGAACCGCGGCTCGATGCTACAGCTTCCTATGTTTTATAAATCGGTCCTTTTATTTAGAACAATGAGGACTAGATTCTTTATTCCCAAGGAAAGGGAGGCTAGTTAGTGGTTTTACATGCAGGATGGGCTAAGAAGGCTTGAAATCTTGGAGTTGCCAATCAGTGTAGGCAATATCTAGCCAGATGTGCCAAGGGTAGCAAGCTGCCCATCCCTGAGTTGCAGCTGAATGACATCTGGAAGGCTAAAAATCCCACGGCTTTTAAAGATAAAGGGACCCCTGACCATTCGGTCCAGTCGTGACCGATGGGTTGCGGCGCTCATCTCGCTTTACTGGCAGAGGGAGCCGGCGTACAGCTTCCGGGTCAGGTGGCCAGCAGGACTAAGCCGCTTCTGGCGAACCAGAGCAGCGCACGGAAACGCCGTTTACCTTCCTGCCGGAGCAGTACCTATTTATCTACTTGCACTTTGACGTGCTTTCGAACTGCTAGGTGGGCAGGAGCAGGGACCGAGCAACGGGATTCGAACTGCCGACCTTCTGATTGGCAAGTCCTAGGTTCTGTGGTTTAACCCACAGCGCCACCTGCGTCCTTTTAGGGAAATGCCAACCCGATGTTGAGCTGCACAGGCCTCCAGAGGCAACGCCCAGAGTTAAACTGTGGAACTCCCACAGGCGAGGACCATTTTTCTGCAGGTGACCAGTCGCCTGCTCCCTCGGTGCACAAACACCCCCCCCCAATTGCATTTCCCTCGCCCACCTGGAGCGTCCATGTCCAGAAATAGTATACCTCCGAAAGGTGGTTGCTAGGTGGCAAAAAATACATCAGGGAGGCTGCTGCTTTGCAGCCCAGTGCTGTTAAGGGATATTCAGCCAACAGCTAGACCAGCCACTGACACCAGCTGCACGGCTATAAGAACTACCTTTTAAGACTTTGAGATTGCTTCTTTCCTCCTCCCTCCCCGTTCTTTCTTCCTCGTGTGCTGTCTCGTTTTCAATCGTGGGCCTGATTTTGATTTTTTGTAAGCAGCTCCGATACCCCTTTGTGTGTGTGCGTGTGTGCGTGTGTGTGTGTGTGGTGGTAGGGGAGGAATCTTAAAAAGCAGAGACATCACCATGCCAACAGAGGTCCGTATAGTCAGAGCTATGGTTTTCCCAGTAGTGATGTATGGAAGTGAGAGCTGGACCATAAAGAAGGCTGATGGCCGAAGAATGGATGCTTTTGAATTCTGGTGCTGGAGGAGACTCTTGAGAGTCCCATGGACTGCAAGAAGAACAAACCGATCCATTCTGAAGGAAATCAGCCCTGAGTGCTCACTGGAAGGACAGATCCTGAAGCTGAGGCTCCAAGACTTTGGCCACCTCAGGAGAAGAGAAGACTCCCTGGAAAAGACCCTGGTGTTGGGAAAGATGGAGGGCACAAGGAGAAGGCGACGACAGAGGACAAGATGGTGGGACAGTGTTCTCGAAGCTACCAGCATGAGTTTGACCAAACTGCGGGAGGCAGTGGAAGACAGGAGGGCCTGGCGCGCTCTGATCCAGGGGGTCACGAAGAGTCGGACACGACTAAACAACAAAAAGAGAGGGATGCAAACACAGCAAATAATATATTTCACTGGGCAAAATTGGCCGCCTTTGACAGGGTTCCTCTGTAGGGGGGGAGCTGGGCAGAAGGCTCGCCTTTCAGACCCTACAGAGGGAACAGGCAGCAGGTGGATTAAAAAGCCAGCCCATGATTCTGAGCTCTGAGCCTCCGCGTCACAGGAATGCCTTGCGTGTTTTCTCTCAGCCACCTGGGTTTATCTGTTCCTCCTGGGGCATCTTTTTTTCCATCCAAAACACAGGCTAGTTTCCATGCTCTCTGTGTTCTCCTGGTCCCTCTGAAGCAAAAAAACAAATAATACCCCAGCTTTACGCAGAGAGCTGTTCACTTCCACAAAATCCATGCATATTTGGGAAGCTTACAGGCAGCACCGTTTGAGTGTTTTCTTCCTTTTGAAGCTCCACACCTTGTCGATTTAATAAAGCTCTTTTCTGACCTGTTTTGGGGAGCCTTGGAAAAGGTTGGACTGCGATCAGGCTGGGTCTCCCTTGTTCGTTGGCAGGGAAAGGCCTTAGGAGGACATTGGGGGAGCCCCAAATAACTTTGGCAAGGACTTGGGGACCTGTAAAGGGACCCCTGACCATTAGGTCCAGTCGTGGCCGACTCTGGGGTTGCGGCGCTCATCTCACTTTACTGGCCGAGGGAACCGGCGTACAGCTTCCGGGTCGTGCGGCCAGCAGGACTAAGCCGCTTCTGGCGAGCCAGAGCAGCGCACAGAAACGCCGTCTACCTTCCCGCCAGAGCGGTACCTATTTATCTACTTGCACTGGTGTGCTTTCAAACTGCTAGGTGGGCAGGAGCAGGGACCGAGGAACGGGAGCTCACCCTGTCGCAGGGATTCGAACCGCCGATCTTCTGATCGGCAAGTCCTAGGCTCTGTGGTTTAACCCACAGCGCCACCCGCGTCCCTTTAAAGGGGACCTTTAAGGGGGAACTAAGAATGTCAGAAAAGCCATCTGGACGCCCTAGCAAGCAGGATTCGAACACAAAAGCAGCCCTCTTCTCTCCTGTGGCTTCCGGCACCTGGTGTTCAGAAGCCATTTCTGCTTTGTGAACAGTTCTCTCGCCATGAAGAGTTCCTCTATGAACTTGTACATTCATCCCCCCCAATTGATTTATTTCTTACATTTAAAAACCCGATTTCGACCCCCCTTCTGCAGTTGCTTATATTTTATTATTTTCACTGCATATCCAAGTTAAAGCTAATTATTCTTTATCCAATATACTCAAAATTATTATTTTTCATTACGTCGTTATATCAATCCTGGTAATGATTTAATCTGCTTACAATAACATTTTAAATACTCAATAAAACGATTTCCATTCTGAATGAAAAACGTCTTCTTGGTTTCTTATTCTTCCATTAAGTCTCGCCATTTCTGCATATTCCAACAATTTTTGCTGCCATACTTTGGTTTGGGATGTTATCTTTTTTCCATCCCTGCGCATAAATCATTTGGGGCGCTGTGATTGCAAACATAAATGAATTTTTATATTGTTTGGGTTTCTCTACCCCTATTTTTCCCAAAAGCAAAGCCTCTGGTTTCTTAATAAAAATTATATTAAACCATTTTTTTAACTCTCTATATATCATTTCCTACTAAGCTTTTGCCCTCTTACAGCTCCACCACATATGACAGAAGGTGATTTCCTTCTTACATTCCCAACAAACATTTGATTCAGATTTATACATTTTTTCTAGCCTGTCAGGTACCACCTATTTCCAAATAATTTTCTTTTACACACTGTAAACTTCAAATGTACCTTCCGCAGTCGTTTCCAGGCTGCCATTTCAATCTTGCGTCCTGTATCCATTTCCCAGTTGATGATTTCCTTTTTAAAAACCACCCGACTTTGGTGGCCAAGCTTGTGGCAGTGAGTTCCGCAGGTTAACGATGTGCAGCGAGGTAGAGGAGAGCTTTTATTTCATCTGCCCTCCCTGAGTCTCCCGACAAACTCTGGGGCCCTCCATAGATAACTCAAGTCTCTGGCGGGACTTGTTTCCCCAACGCCGCCGGTTCATCGCCTGTTGCAACCTCAAATGGAAGATGGACATAGGCTCGTTTTCTGATGCTTCAGCAAACTTTTTCAGCAGGGGGCCGGTCCACTGTCCCTCAGACCTTGTGGGGGGCCGGACTATATTTCGAAAAAAAAATAACAAACGAATTCCTGTGCCCCACAAAAAACCCAGAGATGCATTGTAAATAAAAGGACACATTCTACTCAGGTAAAATAAACGCTGATTCCCGGGCCGGATTTAGAAGGCGATTGGGCCGGATCCGGCCCCCGGGCCTTAGTTTGCCTACCCATGCGAGGGATGGAGCCGTTCCAAAACCGATGGATTTGATGGCAAGAGATCCCGAATCATTGGGAAGAACTTTCTGACGGTAAGGCCTGTGGAACATATTCCCTGGGAAAGTGCTAGACTCATTGGGCGTCCTCTGGTCGGTCAGTGTCTCATAGCCTGACCCACCTCGCAGGGTGGTTGTGAAAATAAAATGGGGGTGGGCGGGGGGGCAGAGAACCACACAATGCCACGTTGGAGGGAAAGGGGAGCGGCAAATTATATCAACAGTTTATCGCCAAGAGGAATAATATAGGCACACTCAAAAATTTGGGTGATATACGTTGATAATCCGGCCATGCCTATGAAAGTGTATAAAGGTAAAGGGACCCCTGACCATTAGGTCCAGTCGTGACCGACTCTGGGGTTGCTGCGCTCATCTTGCTTTATTGGCCGAGGAGCCGGCGTACAGCTTCTGGGTCATGTGGCCAGCATGAATAAGCCGCTTCTGGCGAACTAGAGCAGCACATGGAAACGCTGTTTACCTTCCTGCCAGAGTGGTACCTATTTATCTACTTGCACTTTGACGTGCTTTCGACCTGCTAGGTTGGCAGGAGCAGGGACCGAGCAACGGGAGCTCACCCCATCGTCATGGGGATTCAAAACGCCGACCTTCTGATCCGCAAGTCCTAGGCTCTGTTGTTTAACCCACATTCCCTAACCAAGCTACTATTGGATGGCAATTGAAAATTAATAAAAATTATTATCAGAGCAAGCCTTATCAAAATGAATGGGCATAATGGGCCCATTCATTTCAGTAGGTCTACTCCACGGAGGACTGGGTTGGAGAGCCCATAATAATATGTACAAACTCCTAATAATAATTTAGAAGAGGTTGTGACATATATATATTCAATATATTGGGGGCAGATTCAAGTCAGACATTTAGAGCACATGGGAACCAGGTCTTGGCTGGGGAGGGCGGGGTATATTAATAATAATAATAATAATAATAATAATAATAATAATAATAATAATAATAATTAACTGTAGTTTCTCTGGGAACTGTACCTCTGCGAGAGGGTTCGGTGGAGGGGAAACTACCATTTCCAGGATTCCTCTGTGTGTGTTTGTTGTGTGTGGATTGTCATGCGCTTTAAATGCGCATCAGATGCGCTTTCAATCCGTGCTGCGGAGGCTGCGATCTGCGGCGAGAGGCTAGAATTGATTCAATAAATAGACTTTATTTTTGCTTTTGCTTTTTTTTTTAAAAAAAGGGAGGGATAGTGATGAATAAAAGGATCCACGCTTCGGTTATTTATTTATTTATCTGCGCGCTTTACATAACCCTAACCTCTCCCCTCCCCATTCATTCAAATGAACCCCGGATACCCGTCCAATCAGAAGCGTCTCATTATCCTTGAATGACACACACTCTCACTCTCAGTGGTCACGTGGGTTGCCTCTCCCCGCCCCCCCCGCGCAGTTTCCTCTCCGCGTTCCTAAGTGGGTGGGTCCCTTTTTCATTCATAAATCCTCTCTGCCCCTTTTAAATCAAAATTAAGGTGTGATACACGGGAAGTAAGGCGGAAAGCGGGGAACCCCCTTGAAATCTGAGAGGGAGAGAGAGGATCCGGAGCTCCGCTTTTTCTCCTGTTTTTGGAGCTTCTAGTTATTTATTTAGATGCGAGTTCACGAATTTAGGTGAGTCCAGAGTACTATTATTATTGCTATTACTAATTCTAGGGAGCCCTAAATCTTTCCTCCTGCAACATAATTCATTCTCCTTTCCTCTGTGTGTCCATCTGTTACTCTCTCTTCCTGCTTCTATTCTCCTTTCCTCCTCCCCTTTTTCTGTAGCCTTCTCATTTTATTCCTAATAATAATAATAATAATAATTAAAAATAAGAAAAGCGAAGGGAACGTCGCTTCCCTTGCCCAACTCCTCCCACCCCCCCCCAAAAAATCCAGACCACTTTTTCTCTTGCTGGCTTGGATTTTTCCAACATGTTTTCAGGCTCCGTTTAAAAAAATCAAAATTTAAATTTAAATTACGCGTTTTAAGCATGCTTCACCCAGTTTTGCAATTGAGCAGAGGGGCGGGGGAAAGAGAGAGATGGTGTCTGTGTGTTGTGATGAACCGAGACGGGTCTCCATTAGGTGAATTTCTCCGGGGGGGGGGTGTGGAATTATTTTTTTAAATTAAATGATCCGCTTGTTTGTTTTGGAAGAAGCAGGCTCGTAAAGGAGGATTTGCTCCCTTGCTGTCATTCCGGGGCTTGCAATGGAAGCGGGGGGAGGGAGAGAGAGAAACAATTCACATTTTTATTTGCAGGAAAGCGAAAGTGCTTCCTCTCCCTTTCCCTTTCTATGGGTCTACTCGGGGAGAGCGTGCAGCGCCTTGCAGCGGATCCGAGAAACTGACTAATATTTTCCCGTTGCAAGGACGCAGCTGCAACCGACCTCCTTAAGGAGGGAAGATAATCATGCAATCGACTTATTTTAATTGTCATTTGGGAGGAAATGATTCGGCTCGCATGATCTGACTCAGCTTTTACGCGGAGTTGAGACATTCCCCCCCCCTCACCCCCCCACATTTAGTCATGTCCATTCATCTCAATCTGTCTTACCCTTGGATGGATCCAAACGTGGGTGCATGAATTTCTGTTTTTAAAAAATTCTGGATATATAATATATTTTTACTGTGCAGATTAATTTCACCCCAAACGGAATTGTTAATGCAAATCTAGGCCTTATTATTATATTATTATTTATTTATTATTTATTATTATTTATTTCATTATCACCCCCGCCCATCTGGCAAAGCCACCGTTGTTTAGGCGTTGTAAATGCCAAGAGGGCAAAATTAAAAATATCCACGCTTACCCTGGGAGCAAGCCCTGCACTGAATGCATCTGGCCTTGACTTCTGAGTAGACCTATGCTGGAGTGGGTGTGTTGTGGTGGTGGTGGTTGTTCGGAGACGGTGTTATCAGAAAGGCAGAGAGGGAGATCCTCACCTCTGAAGCTGGCGGAGGTCGGATCCTGATTCCCAGCAAAAAGGGGAATTCCTCTCCCCCCCCCCCCACTCTCCAGATTCTCTATCTGATATCCAAAATAAGTACCAGCAGCAGCTTTTGTGTCTGCTCCCTCTGTCCATCCACCCCGGTATTTAAAAACAAATAAAAATAATTTTACAGCGGATCCTGTGCGAAGGGAGGGGCTGTCAAGAAAACCAGGCAAATCGTGGCTTGTAAACCCTTTTGCAAAAAGGGGAGAGATGTTCGTTTGTTTTTGCATGCAAAAAAATGCAAAAGGGTTTGTGTTTATCTGTTATTTCGCTGCATTAGTTGCTCGATTCAGAGGCAGTTTCCGCCATTCATCCCTTCTATCTGTTCGTCTTCACATCTTCCCCCCCCCCCAAAAAAAATCTGTCCTTTTATTGCGTTGACAGCATCAACGTTCTGCCTTGGAGCCCTCTTAAACCTCTGCCTTAGCTTTTCTCCATTCCATTTTCTTTTGAAACTCTATAGTCCCTCTCGGCTATCTCTTGCTTAATCCGGCCATTGGCTTAATATGGCAGTTGAGGAGTTACGGCTGGGTAGAACCTCCATGGCCAGGAGAAATCTACCCCAGTGTGGGGAAGAGCAATAGATCTACAGTGGCACCTCGGCTTACATACGCTTCAGGTTACAGATTCCGCTAACCCAGAAATAGTTCTTCAGGTTAAGCACTTTGCTTCAGGATGAGAACAGAAATCGTGCTCCGGCGGCGCGGCCGCAGCAGGAGGCCCCATTAGCTAAAGTGGTGCTTCCGGTTAAGAACAGTTTTGGGTTAAGAACGGACCTCCGGAACGAATTAAGTACTTAACCTGAGGTACCACTGTATTTGTCTAGTTGCTGTATTAAACAGCTTGCCCACAGAGATGATTCCTTACGGCAGAAGTCTGAGCTTCCACGGGCCCTTTGAATGATTGACGCAAACAATTCAGAGGATCTGTCTATTCACAGATTTTCTTTTTTTAAAAGGAGTGGCACCTCCATATATAGCTGCAGTCTATTTCTGATTGGGATGCGGGTGGCGCTGTGGGTTAAACCACAGAGCCTAGGGCTTGCCGATCAGAAGGTCGGCGGTTCGAATCCCCACAGTGACGGGGTGAGCTCCCGTTGCTCCGTCCCTGCTCCTGCCAACCTAGCAGTTCGAAAGCACGTCAAAGTGCAAGTAGATCAATAGGTACCGCTCCGGAGGGAAGGTAGACGGCGTTTCCGTGCGCTGCTCTGGTTCGCCAGAAGCGGCTTAGTCCTGCTGGCCACATGGCCCGGAAGCTGTACGCCGGCTCCCTCGGCCAGTAAAGCAAGATGAGCGCCACAACCCCAGAGTCGGCCACGACTGGACCTAATGGTCAGGGGTCCATTTACCTTTACCTATCTCTGATTACCAGAAGCTGGAGGAAAGCCCAGGCCCTCTGTCATTCCTTGCTTGCGAGTTTCCCTCTGTGTGTGTGTGTGTGTGTGTGTGTGTGTGTGTGTGATGGATTTACCTGGATACCTCAGGTGGTAAGAGCGCAGCCCTGATGATGCCAAGGTTCTGGGTTCGAGACAACTGCATATTCCTGCACTGCAAGGTGCTGGGCCTCCCCTTCCAATTCTATTCTATGTTGCCTGTCTGTCCTGCAGCCTGAGGCAGTGCACTGGGTTTAAGGGCAGAACAGCCTCCCTCAGCCTCCTGCCCTCTCATTGATTTGGACTACGTCTCCCAACCGCGGTGCTGGCAGCAGCTGATGGGAATTGTAGTTCCAGTTCACCCTAGCCATGAGGTTATTTCTTTGCTGCTTTTAATTCCGGGAGCTGCAGGGTTAAAAGCCTGCAAGCGGGAAAAAAACATCTTGCGACTCATATCACCATGGAGATGAAATCCTTCCATGATGATCAGGGAGGGTGTGTGTGTGGAAATGAGAAAAGAAGCCTGTCTGTTTGTCAACTCCCTACCTGCTGTGGATAATAGTCAGAAGGGGGTCCCTGAGGGTCATCCAGTCCAACCCCCCGCAGTGCAGGAATTTTTGGCCCCACATGGGACTCGAACCCACAACCTTGAGATTAAGGGTATCGTGCTCTACCGACCGAGCTGTCCCATCACAGCCACAACATAGCAAAAGTGACCCCTGACCATTAGGTCCAGTCGTGGCCGACTCTGGGGTTGCGGCGCTCATCTCGCTTTATTGGCTGAGGGAGCTGGCGTACAGCTTCCGGGTCATGTGGCCAGCAGGACTAAGCCGCTTCTGGCGAACCAGAGCAGCGCACGGAAGCGCCGTTTACCTTCCCGCCGGAGTGGTACCTATTTATCTACTTGCACTTTTGAACTGCTAGGTTGGCAGGAGCAGGGACCGAGCAGTGGGAGCTCACCCCGTCATTGCGGGGATTCGAACCGCCGACCTTCTGATCGGCAAGCCCAGGGCTCTGTGGTTTAACCCACAGCGCCACCCGCGTCCCCTATAGCAAAAGTAGTCATACGCAACGAATAAATGCATGGCCAAACTGAACGATTTCCTCCCAAATCTCAACGAGACCTGAAATAAAGGCGCCGAAGGCCGACAGCAACAACCCTCCAGCCCAAGGTTCAAAGCTATTCTGTGGCAAGTAGCACTTCCCACATGCTCAGAGGCCAGGTGGCTGGAGACCACGCAGTGGGACGCTAAGCTTTTGTGAACATGTGGGGACGTTATGGGACTTGGGAGCGAAAAGGCATTAACGGGGCAGTGTGGGAAATTATTTATTTTGTCGGAGGGTCCACACCGTACCTTTAAAGTTTGTGACGTCCCCCAGAGGATACTGGGAACTGTAGCTGAACGGCGCTGTCCATTGTACCTCTGTGAAGAGTAAGAACCACGGCTCCCAGGATTCCTTGGGGGGTGCCATGTGTATTAAGCACGCGTCCGGTGTGCTTAAAAACTCCCTCGAGCCACGGCCTGACTTGGTGGAAGCCAACTCTCTTATTTAGCTCGGAACCATGAGGACTAGAACCCTTATTTTGGGGGAAAGGGTTGTTGCTCTGTGGCTGCACGCAGAGATATGATGGCGGTGGAGAGAGAGAGAGAGAGACAGACAGACCCCTCTGCCTAAAACCCCAGAGAGTCGCTGCCAGCCAGTGTTGGCAACCCCAAACTAGACAAGCGAATGGCTTGACTCGGTATATAAGCCAGATTATACCAACCAGGAGGACGAGGCAGGATCAGGGCAGAAGGTACAACCCCTCGCCTCTTCAGGTAGGGCTGCGGAACGCCCCTACCTGGAACCCTGGGCAGCTGCTGCCGGCCCGTGTTGCCAACACCAAAGTCGATGGGGCCTGACTCCTAATTTCCTCTGGGAGCGTGTGCCTCCTGCCTTTGCTCTCTCGCTGCGGCTAGGAGGAATTGCATGAAGATCCTTGCACCTTGCACACACGTGTGTGCATGTGTGTGCATGCTACTAGCTCCTTAAGCGGCGGGTGGGTGCTGCAAAACCCCTTCCCACCTCCCCCAGCTATTCACACACCCTTTCTGCGTGTCTCCCCCTCCCCATTTTTTTTTGCAGCCGCCCAGATCAAAGCCGTCCGGAACCCTTTTGCTGCTCTTTCCTGGGGTGGGGTGGCCCCCCCCCGACTCTGCTGCAGCAACCGTCCGCCCCCTCACTGCCTTCCCCTCTTGCTCATCTCTCTGGTTGGCGTGAGTCAACCCTGTGTGTGTGTGGGCTGGTGAGCCAGGATCCTAGCGCGTGCATGTGTGTTTGGAAAAGGCGATTTAATTCCAGGCTCCCAACTGCGTCTGGGGTGGAAGGCCGGGGTGGTTGGGGAAGAGAGAAGAGGCTGCCGCCTTTTTCCAGGGTCCAGGGTTGGGGGAAAAGGCTTTTGCCGTTTTTCTCAGCCGCTTTTCGCCCCCCGAAGGCGGCTGTGCGGCCTTCCGCTGGCTCCTTAAAGAAAACCGTCTGATACCAGGCAGTGGAAGAGGGAGAGAGAGATAGAGCGAGAGGCGAGGAAAGAAAGGGTGCTCTTGCAATCTGCCACCAACCTTCGCTTCTCCCCCAATTGTGCCTTCCTCTTAAAAATAAATTAAAACACACCAGCCTTTCATTTTGCTTTCCTTCCTCAGTGGCATCTTAAGCTGGCGAGCCAAGCGAGGACCGGTCCATCATCTCCCAGGGTGTTGTAATCGTAGCATGGCGCTGCTGAGGCTCTTGTGAACGGAATCCACCCGTGATCTTCTCTTCGACAAAAAACATGTGAGCTGCAACGGGAGGGGAGATGGATTGCTGGAGGTAACCGGGAGAGAAAGAGAGAAAGGGAAAAGAAGAATCTACAACCTCATCGACCACGTCGCCTCTTCTGCAAATTTTGATATATGTACATCGCATTTCTTTCTTTATTTCCCCCTCCCTGCGCACCCTTGCCTTCTTTTTAATTTAAATATATGTATTTTTAATCTCGTTCTGCAACCGCGCACCGTCGTGTCACTGGTTTCGTGCCTCCCTTTTTTCCAGGAGGACATCTCTCTTGAGGACGGACAATGAGCGATGATTTGAGCGCATGGGAAAACGCGACGACGGGAGGTGTGACGGTGAGTGTCCCTGCCGTGGAGGCATTGGAGGGGGGGGACAGGTGTGCGAGGCTTCCCCCCCGGGGTGGGTGATATTCTGTATTGCATGCCCCCCTCCAGAGAGACAGAGAGGTCTCCCACCCTCCCACACCGGCTCTGGATAGGAGAGTTCAGGTTGGGCCCAGGTCGGAAATGCCACCAAAGTTTTGGCAGGAGTAGCTGTGGAAGTTGCTGGCTTGTGAGCCTGCGGGAGAGAAACTGCCTTTTGCCCGGTGGATCCTGACCCTGTTTGATCTGCCCAGCCTAGGCAATTTTTGCTAATGCATTCAGCTGGGGAGCCAGCGAGGACAGGTCCATCATCTCCCGGGGTTGTAGTAATTGGAGCATGGTGCTGCCAGTGCTAATGTATTTTAAAACCTGAGGCTCCCAGGACGTTTCCGAGCACAATTCAAAGTGTTGGTGCTGACCTTTAAAGCCCTAAACAGCCTCGGTCCAGTAGACCTGAAGGAGCGTCTCCACCTCCATCATTCTGCCCGGACACTGAGGTCCAGCGCCGAGGGCCTTCTGGCGGTTCCCTCCCTGCGAGAAGCCAAGTTACAGGGAACCAGGCAGAGGGCCTTCTCGGTAGTGGCGCCTTCCCTGTGGAACACCCTCCCACCAGATAGCAAAGAGAACAACAACTACCAAACTTTTAGAAGACATCTAAAGGCAGCCCTGTTTAGGGAAGCTTTTAATGTCTAATAGGTTATTGTATTTTAGTGTTTTGTTGGAAGCTGCCCAGAGTGGCTGGGGGGCACCCAGCCAGATGGGCGGGGTACAAATTATTATTATTATTATTATTATTATTATTATTATTATTAATATTAATATTAATATTACCTGTCCCCACACTAAAGTCCCAGGGCAGGTTGCAATTGAAAACACCAATATTAGAAACGATTTAAAGCAATTTTGCGAATCGAGGGCAAGTTCTCAATTGGCATCGCTTTGACCTAGCGCGGAGGGAAGAAATTATTTCCTGGGCCCACAAGTCTTGGGAAGGATGGCTGGTCCATCCAGCTGCATATTGTCTGCACTGACTGGTAGCAGCTCTTTGGGGTTTCAGGCAGGGGCTTTTCCCAGGCCTGCTCAAGGTCCTGAGCAAAAGGCTCAGATTTAAATAGGAAACGGTTCGAATCTCAGTCAGGCCTTTGGTCCACCTAGCTGATTTATACTGACGGAGCTGCGTTATTGTGAAATCGTGGCGAAAACAAGGAAATGTTGTGGGTGGTGCCTCTGAGCATATGCAGAGTGCCTTTGCCTTGCCACTCTGCCACCAAAGCTCACCAGTAGAGGAATGAAAAGCAAAGGCATCTAGGTTTGGAGTTTGCGGCTTCTGTCCGCATCACCCGCTCTCTTAATCTAGAGCAGCAGTTCTCAACCTGTGGGTCCCCAGATGTTGCTGGACTACAACTCCCATCATCCCTGAGCTCTGGCCTCACTAGCCCGGGGGCCGGATCTGGCCCAATCGCCTTTTCAATCCAGCCCGTGGACGGTCCGGGAATCAGCGTGTTTTTACATGAGTAGAATGTGTCCTTTTCTTTAAAATGCATCTCTGGGTTATTTGTGGGGCATAGAAATTCATTCGTATTTTTTTCCAAAAGATAGTCCGGCCCCCCACAAGGTCTGAGGGACAGACCTGCTGAAAACGTTTGCTGAGCCCTGATCTAGAGGTTCTGTGCTACAACTCCCGGGATTGGCTTGCGCTGATGGGGAGTTGTAGTCCAACCGCTCTGAAGAGGGGCACCCAGTTGTGGTTTTTGATCACATGATGGCTTTTTTGACTTCGCTAGTATCTGGGAATATTTTTGGGGTGTCTGTGGAGCAAGCCAACCTAGAGCAGGAGATTCTTAATCTCAGGGTTGTGGGTTCAAGCCCCAGGTTAGGCAAAAGATTCCTGCATTTCAGGGGGTTGGGCTAGATGATTTTTGAGGTTCCTTCCAGCTTGTGATTCTTTAGGAAAAGGGAACCCTCGAAGGGTTTTCTGCTGAATCCACTGCTGCTTGCATTGCAAGCCGATTCAGATTTCCGCATCTGGGCTTCTTCCCTTGGTGAGGGCGCTTGCCTGGCACGCAGACGGACCCGGGTTCAAGCCTGCCCACCGCCAGTCGGAAACAGACCCAAGCCACGTGCGTTCGCAGGAGGCAGTTGTTGGCTTCGAAATCTGCAGGGAATGTTTTTGATATGTTGTTTGTGAAAGTAAGGACCGTCGTTTGTGAAAGTAAGGGATGCTTGGCATGCGAACACGGCTGAGTCCCCTCCCATCTCTGCACATTTCCCTTTTCTGAAACGATTCGGAACTCTGCGCTGAGGACTAGCTGGTTGCTGAGTCATCAGTAAGCGACAGTCCCATGGAAGGGGCCAGAGGATTTAATGCGGTCAGCCACTGACTCAGCTACCGCCCACCACCACTGCTGGCCCTGCAATCGTAGAATTGTAGATTTAGAAGAGACCAACAGGGGTCATCCTGTCGAATGCAGGGATGCTTTTGCCTGGTGGAGGACTCGAACCCACAACTCGAGATGTTCCAGTTTTGCATATGATCACAGAAGAATCAGAGAAGGGGTTCCCAGGGGTCTACTCCCTGCAATGCAGGAATCGCAGCTTCATGGGCCCAAACTTAAGTTGGGCGCTTTGACCTCGACAGGTAGAAATCTAACAGACTGAAAGTTCTGGGGTCTTTCTGTGCTGGGGAAAGCCTGGGTACCTGAATCTTTGGCTGCTAAGAGCCCTTCATCAAAGACCTCTTTCAGGGGGTAAAAGGTAAAGGGACCCCTGGCCATTAGATCCAGTTGTGGCCGACTCTGGGGTTGCGGCGCTCATCTCACTTTATTGGCTGAGGGAGCCGGCGTACAGCTTCCGGGTCATGTGGCCGGCAGGACTAAGCCACTTCTGGCGATCCAGAGCAGCGCACGGAAATGCCGTTTACCTTTCCGCCAGAGTGGTACCTAGTTATCTACTTGCACTTTGACGTGCTTTCGAACTGCTAGGCTGGCAGGAGCAGGGACCGAGCGACAGGCGCTCACCCCGTCGTTGCAGGGATTCGAACCGCCGACCTTCTGATTGGCATGTCCTAGGCTCTGTGGTTTAACCCACAATTACAAATTATTACTGGGCAATAATAAGAATAAATTGTTGTTGTTCTTACTGGTAAAGGTAAAGGGACCCCTGACCATTAGGTCCAGTCATGACCGACTCTGGGGTTGCGGCGTTCATCTCGCTTTAGTTCTTACTGGTATCTTACTATTCTTTTATGAATATAGTGCCAGCACTGAGCATCGACAATGAGCACATAGAATTAGAGAAACTTAGAGCTGGAAGGGACCCCAGGACCATCTAGTCCAACCCCCTGCAATGCAGGAATCTTAACACATTGAAGAGAAAGGATCACTGCCCCAGGGAGAACAGATTCATTGCACAGTGGAATCAGTTGGAGTGGGGTGGGAAGAAGTCTGAGGAAGTCATGGAAGGGCACAGAGTTCTTAAAATTGCAAAGTTGGAGGGGTGATTTGAGTCCAATTTGTTTCCTTGTGAGAACCTTCCGAGGAGGGTACCCGTTGCATCTCTGCGTGCTTTGTAAGCGCGCAGAGATCACTGACTCGTGCAGAGACATGGAGGAGCTATCTCTCAAGGGCAGGCAATTCTTGACTTTGCACACCCTAAACTTGTGTGCGTGTGTAAAAGGGAAGAGTGTCTCCATCTCTCTCTCTCCCCTCGTGGTGGAGAAATGTGCCCTCATACTGCCAGGGAATATATATATCTCATATTTTTCGCTCTATAAGACGCACAAGACCACAAGATGCACCTAGTTTTTGGACGAGGAAAACAAGAAAAAAAATATTCTGAATCTCAGAAGCCAGAACAGCAAGAGGGATCGCTGTGCAGTGAAAGCAGCGATCCCTCTTGCTGTTCTGGCTTCTGGGATAGCTGCGCAGCCTGCATTCGCTCCATAAGACGCACACACATTTCCCCTTACTTTTTAGGAGGGAAAAAGTGAGTCTTACAGAGCAAAAAATACGGTATATTTTTCTGAGTCTCCTTGCTGTGGAATTAGCTTGTACAGAACCCATATATTGTGTCTTTTTATTTTCCTCTCCCTTCCCTCCTCCCCCCCACCCCCCCAAAAAATCCCACCTTCCAGACGGTGCCTGGCGAAGTGAAGACCCACGATGGGTATTTCCTGCTGCTGATACTTCTCTCGATCTTTATCGGGGGCACTCTGGTGCTTCTCTTCGGCATCCTGATCGTCTGCCGGCGATGCTGCGAGGCCGACCGGCGACACTCCAGGTAACGGGGTGTGGGGTGTGGGGAGCAGAATTGGGAGCCTAAGGTGGGGAGGTCGCGGTGCGAAAGGCCGGTCCTGCAACCAAAACAGAGGGTTATGCAGAGTCAGAGAGGTTTGGTATGAGCTCTGGTCTTCTTTCCTAGTTGCAAAGTAAGATTCTGGTCCTCAAGATTTAAAAGACGACTGCTTTAACCACAAGACTTTCATAGCGCCACAGAGTTGGACAGGACTGCCTCCAGATGTCTTCTAAAAGAAAGGTCTTCTAAAAGAAAGTTCTGGCGGTTCCCTCGCAGCATCTGGGCTTCTCAGTGGTGGCGCCCTCCCATCAGATGTCAAAGAGAACAACAACTACTAGACTTTTAGAAGACATCTGAAGGCAGCCCTGTTTAGGGAAGCTTTTAATGTTTGATGCATTACTGTATTTTAATATTCTGTTGGAAGCTGCCCAGAGTGGCTGGGGAAGCCCAGCCAGATGGGCAGGGTATAAATAATAAATTGTTGTTGTTGTTGTTCTTCTCCTTGACATCAGTCTAGTTCTTGGAGGGACCTGTGCCACGAAACTCATTGTGCATTGTTTTTTTAAAATAATAATAATATTGGGCTGTTCGTTACTTCCTGGCCTGCCTCGCAGGCTTGAAGGTGTGTGTGAAAATGAAGCCATTTGGGCTTAGTTGGTAAAAAAATGATAGATAGATAGATAGATAGATAGATAGATAGATAGATAGATAGATGATAGATGATAGATATAGATGATAGATAGATAGATAGATAGATAGATAGATAGATAGATAGATGATAGATAGATAGATAGATGATAGATAGATAGATGGATAGATGATAGAGTGGTACCTCGGGTTAAGTACTTAATTCGTTCCAGAGGTCCGTTCTTAACCTGAAACTGTTCTTAACCTGAAGCACCACTTTAGCTAATGGGGCCTCCGGCTTCTGCCGCGACTCCGGAGCACGATTTCTGTTCTCATCCTGAAGCAATGTTCTTAACCTGAAGCACTATTTCTGGGCTAGCGGAGTCTGTAACCTGAAGCGTCTGTAACCCAAGGTACCACTGTACACAGCATATTCCCTTAATATGCAAATCACGGCTTATGCAAACCTAGAGCTATTCAGCACAGGTTTTTCCTAGACCTTTTCCATCTCACTCTGTTGCGTACGCCTTTTTCAAGGTTTTTCGCCCGCCCACCTTCTCCTTCTCTTTCTTTTTTCCAGAGCCAGCGATGACCCCGAGAAAACAAACACTACCTATCTAGATGACTCCCAGCCGGCTCAAGGTGAGGTGCTTGCTTGCTTACTTTCAAAAGCGGGCAGGGCTTGCTGCATCCTTTTCTATAGGAAGGTCTGGTGGTACCCGCTCTGGTTGCTAGGGCCCGTTGCCCTGGAAACGGTTGCGCTCTCTCTCTCTCTCTCTCTCTCTCTCTCTCTCTCTCTCTCTTCTTTTCTTCCTCCTGTTGCATCTCCTGGTACTGAAACCAGAACCTCTCAAGGGATGCTTTCTCTCTGGTTTAATTCCTCCCCAAAAAGCCTGTCAGTGGGGGGGGGGGATTTGGAGGAGGGGTTTAGATCAGGCCCATAGCATCTTTGGCGAACGGCAAGAAACCCCGCAAGATTTTGCCTGGTGAAATACAGTGGTACCTCGCAAGACGAATGTCTCGCAAGACGGAAAACTCGCAAGAAGAAAGAGTTTTCCATTTTTCGAGGTGCTTCGCTAGACGAATTTCCCTATGGGCTTGCTTCGCAAGAAGAAAGCCCATAGGGAAATCTCTGGGGACCTCTTTTAAAATGCTGGCGGTTGGGAGCAAAGACTTTTGCCCACCGCCGGCCTTCAGAAGAGACTTCTCCGTTGTCCCCGGGGGCTTTTAAAATGCTGGCGGTCGGCAGCAAAGCCCTCCTGTCCCCGGAGCTTGCGGGGCGGGAGGTGGGGAGAAGGGCCTTTCTTCCCCCCGCCAGCCTTCAGAACAGCCTTCTGAAGGCTGGCGGTGGGAAGAAAAGCCCTTGTCCCCCCCCCCAGCCTTCAGAAGAGGTCGGGGGACAGACTGTCCCCGGACCTGGTCTGAAGGCGGTTTCCATAGGAACGCATTGATTGATTTTCAATGCATTCCTATGGGAAACCGTGCTTCGCAAGACGAAAAACTCGCAAGAAGAAAAAACTCGCGGAACGAATTAATTTCGTCTTGCGAGGCACCACTGTATATTTGTTGTATTGGCATCCTTCCCCTTTTGTTGTTTAGTTGTGTCCGCCTCTTCGTGACCCCCTGGACCAGAGCACGCCAGGCCCTCCTGTCTTCCACTGCCTCCCACAGTTTGGTCAAACTCATGCTGGTAGCTTCGAGAACACTGTCCCACCAACTCGTCCTCTGTCCTCCCCTTCTCCTTGTGCCCTCCATCTTTCCCAACATCAGGGTCTTTTCCAGGGAGTCTTCTCTTCTCCTGAGGTGGCCAAAGTCTTGGAGCCTCAGCTTCAGGATCTGTCCTTCCAGTGAGCACTCAGGGCTGATTTCCTTCAGAATGGAGAGGTTTGATCTTCTTGCAGTCCATGGGACTCTCAAGAGTCTCCTCCAGCACCAGAATTCAAAAGCATCCATTCTTTGGTGATCAGCCTTCTTTATGGTCCAGCTCTCACTTCCATACATCACTACTGGGAAAACCAGAGCTTTGACTATACGGACCTTTGTTGGCAAGGTGATGTCTCTGCTTTTTAAGATGCTGTCATTGCTTTTCTCCCAAGAAGCAGGCGTCTTTTAATTTCGTGACTGCTGTCACCATCTGCAGTGATCATGGAGCCCAAGAAAGTAAAATCTCTCACTGCCTCCATTTCTTCCCCTTCTATTTGCCAGGAGGTGATGGGCCCAGTGGCCATGATCTTCTTTTTTTTTGATGATGAGCTTCAGACCATATTTTGCACTCTCCTCTTTCACCCTCATTAAAAGGTTCTTTAATTCCTCCTCACTTTCTGCCATCAAGGTTGTGTCATCTGCATATCTGGGGTTGTTGATATTTCTTCCGGCAATCTTAATTCCTTAATCTTAATTGCCTCCCCTAGATATCACCATTAAGGTGGATGACCCTGATTGCATGTCCAGCTCCAGTTACCGAGACGCGGAGAGCGAGAGATTCCTCTCTTCCGGAAGCGCCACGGGGCGACGGGTGTCCTTCAACGAGGCGGCCCTCTTTGAGCAGAGCAAGAAGACCCAGGAGAAAGGGAGGAGGTAGGCGGGGGTCCTGGGTTCGAGAGAGAAGTACGATTAGTACGTATACGTCTCAACTTTTTCAAAAATGCATATTTTTCATTGATTTTCCAACAATATAACAATACCAATTAATGCCAAATCCTACAATTTTATCAAACTGCCCCCCCCAGTGGATGAGTTCATTCTTCTACCGTTTTTCTTCCAAAATTTAAATAAATTCCTATTCCGTTCAGATATGATAATCCTTTCTATAAGGGATCGTCTTTTTTTAAAAAAATAAATCCTCGCAGCAGCCCTGTGAGGTAAGGACCGGCTGAGAGGCTATAGTCCCTTGATGGGTTTGAGGGCTGGGTTGGGAGGACTTGAACCCTGTACAATGCATGGGGGTCAGACTAGATGGGCTCTGAGGTGGCCCCCAAGGCCTGTGATAAGCCTGTTTTGTGGCTCTGGGTCAGTATTTTTCTCCCAGGATTGCCTAATTTCTGGAGGCAAAGGAAGGTTTCTACCTTTCAGCGATGGGCCTTGGAGAAAAATATTTAAGTTTTTGGGTTTTTGTGGGGTTGGAGAGACAGTTTGCCAGAGCTGGCAGGGGCTGATGGGAAGTCTTGGTCCAAAATGGCCGTGCTGGCAGGGGCTGATGGGAAATCATGGTCCAAAATGGCTGTGCAGGCAGGGGCTGATGGGAAATCTTGGTTCAAAATGGCTGTGCTGACACGGGCTGATGGGAAATCTTGGTCCAAAATGGCAGTGCTGGCAGGGGCTGAGGGAAATTATGGTCCAAAATGGGTTTGTTGGCAGGAGCTGATGGGAAATCATGGTCCAAAATGGCCGTGCTGGCAGGGGCTAATGGGAAATCTTCGTCCAAAATGGCTGCTCTGGCAGGGGCTGATGGGAAATCATGGTCCAATATGGCCGTGTTGGCAGGGGCTGATGGGAAATCTTGGTCCAAAATGGCTGTGCTGACACGGGCTGATGGGAAATCTTGGTCCAAAATGGCAGTGCTGGCAGGGGCTGAGGGAAATTATGGTCCAAAATGGGTTTGTTGGCAGGGGCTGATGGGAAATCATGGTCCAAAATGGCCGTGCTGGCAGGGGCTAATGGGAAATCTTCGTCCAAAATGGCTGCTCTGGCAGGGGCTGATGGGAAATCATGGTCCAATATGGCCGTGTTGGCAGGGGCTGATGGGAAATCTTGGTCCAAAATGGCTGTGCTGACACGGGCTGATGGGAAATCTTGGTCCAAAATGGCAGTCCTGGCAGGGGCTGAGGGAAATTATGGTCCAAAATGGGTTTGTTGGCAGGGGCTGATGGGAAATCATGGTCCAAAATGGCCGTGCTGGCAGGGGCTAATGGGAAATCTTCGTCCAAAATGGCTGCTCTGGCAGGGGCTGATGGGAAATCATGGTCCAATATGGCCGTGTTGGCAGGGGCTGATGGGAAATCTTGGTCCAAAATGGCTGTGCTGACACGGGCTGATGGGAAATCTTGGTCCAAAATGGCAGTCCTGGCAGGGGCTGAGGGAAATTATGGTCCAAAATGGGTTTGTTGGCAGGGGCTGATGGGAAATCATCGTCCAAAATGGCCGTACTGAAAGGGCTGAGGGAAAACCTGGTCCAAAATGGCTGTGCTGGCAGGGGCTAATGGGAAATCTTCGTCCAAAATGGCTGCTCTGGCAGGGGCTGATGGGAAATCATGGTCCAATATGGCCGTGTTGGCAGGGGCTGATGGGAAATCTTGGTCCAAAATGGCTGTGCTGACACGGGCTGATGGGAAATCTTGGTCCAAAATGGCAGTCCTGGCAGGGGCTGAGGGAAATCATGGTCCAAAATGGCTGTGTTGGCAGGGGCTGATGGGAAATCATGGTCCAAAATGGCCGTGCTGGCAGAGGCTGATGGGAAATCGTTGTCCAAAATGGTTGTGCTGAAAGGGCTGAGGGAAAACCTGGTCCAAAATGGCCGTGCTGGCAGGGGCTAATGGGAAATCTTCGTCCAAAATGGCTGCTCTGGCAGGGGCTGATGGGAAATCATGGTCCAATATGGCCGTGTTGGCAGGGGCTGATGGGAAATCTTGGTCCAAAATGGCTGTGCTGGCAGGGGCTGATGGGAAATCGTGGTCCAAAATGGCAGTGCTGGCAGGGGCTGAGGGAAATTATGGTCCAAAATGGCCGTGCTGGCAGAGGCTGATGGGAAATCGTGGTCCAAAATGGTTGTGCTGGCAGAGGCTGATGGGAAATCGTGGTCCAAAATGGCCGTGCTGGCAGGGGCTAATGGGAAATCTTCGTTCAAAATGGCTGCTCTGGCAGGGGCTGATGGGAAATCATGGTCCAATATGGCCGTGTTGGCAGGGGCTGATGGGAAATCATGGTCCAAAATGGCCGTGCTGGCAGAGGCTGATGGGAAATCGTGGTCCAAAATGGTTGTGCTGGCAGGGGCTGATGGGAAATCGTGGTCCAAAATGGCCATGCTGACAAAGATTGAGGGACACCCTTACCCTGGAACGCCCTCCCTGCCAGGTACACCCTGACCGAGGGAGACTTCCACCACCTGAAGAACGCCCGCCTCAGCCACCTGCCCTTGCCCCCGTCCGCCGCCCTCAAGATCGTCACCATCCACGAGTCCAACGAGAACAGCATCGCCATGACGCCTCGGCACCCCCCAGCCAAGCCCAGCCTGGCCATCTTCCAGGTGAGACCCAGAGGAGCGGGGGGCAGGATCCCAGTTCTTTCATTCACATTTGTAACCTCTTTGGGGCAGAGACCTGTCTTATTACTTAACAATAATTTACCGCCACCCAGTCAGATGGGTAGGGTATAAGAATTATTATTATTATTATTATTATTATTCCTCTCTGAGGGCACCCATGGACGCTCAGAAGAGAGTATTCAGCCAAAGTCTTTCCCAGTTCCTTAATTGACTTTTATTTGTAAGCTCACTGGGGCAGAGACCTGTCTTGTCACCTGCAGAGACCACATTTGGCCTTCCCATGGCTGGTCCGAGAGGCAAGCTTTTTGTACGGAAACAGAGCGGGGTGGGGGGGCAATTTGGATGCATTTTTGGAAATGCCTCTTCTACAGTGGTGCCTCGCAAGACGAAATTAATCCATTCCGCGAATCTCTTCGTCTTGCGGTTTTTTCGTCTTGCGAAGCACGGCTATTAACGGCTTAGCGGCTATTAACGGCTTAGCGGCTTAGCGGCTATTAACGGCTTAGTGGCTTAGCAGCTATTAACGGCTTAGCGGCTTTAAGAAAAAGGAAACAACCTCGCAAGAACTCGCAAGACGTTTCGTCTTGCGAAGCAAGCCCATAGGGAAATTCGTCTTGCGGAACGACTCAAAAAACGGAAAACCCTTTCGTCTAGCGAGTTTTTCATCTTGCGAGGCATTCGTCTTGCGGGGCACCACTGTATTTTTACGCCCGCAGGGTATAAACTTCCGGGAGGTTTGTGCGGGGTCGGTGAAGCTATCCCTAACCCTTTCTCTCCTTCTTCCCTTCTTGGTAGCACCCCTTGCCGGAGATGGCGCTGACCAGCCACGGAACCTGCGCCAGTTCTGCCTTGCCGGGAGATACTTATAATTCCACCGTCGAGGCTGGTTCCTCTGCTTCATCGGATTCTGGCGAAGGCACCTCGGTACGTCAGCTTAACTGGGGATAGCCAGATGCAGAAATTTAGGATATTGGGGGGCTCCTGGCTTGAGAGCAGGACATGTGAAAAAAGGGATCCTAAGGTCTCGGTAGACTGCAAGTTTAGCAATGAGACAACCGTGTGATGCAGCAGCAAAAAAGCCTAATGCGATTCTAGGCCATTAATTTTATTATTTCGGTCACAGACCAGTTCCAGCCCACATACAATATCAAGGAAGACATAAAACACAACAGGGATACATTTGAATTTGCAATTAGGTACAACAGGGACGATACAGATATAGCAACAGCTAAAAAATATATAAATTATAACTTAGTCAGGGACGCAGGTGGCACTGTGGGTTAAACCACAGAGCCTAGGGCTTGCTGATCAGAAGGTCGGCGCTTCGAATCCCCGCAATGACGAAGTGAGCTCCCGTTGTTCGGTCCCTGCTCCTGCCAACCTAGCAGTTCGAAAGCACGTCCAAGTGCAAGTAGATAAATAGGTCCCGCTCTGGCGGGAAGGTAAACGGCGTTTCCGTGCGCTGCTCTGGTTCGCCAGAAGCGGCTTAGTCCTCCTGGCCACACGACCCGGAAGCTGTACGCCGGCTCCCTCGGCCAGTAAAGCGAGATGAGCGCCGCAACCCCAGAGTTGGTCACGACTGGACCTAATGGTCAGGGGTCCCTTTACCTTTATAACAGGGACAATACAGATATAGCAACAGTTAAAAACATATATAAATTAAAACTTAAGTCCCTAACGTATAACCTAAAATTTATCATTTAAGGCCTTAATCGTTATGATAGCACAGCTTGTTCCCTACGTTTTATGGCAGTCGCACAGAATTTGGCTACCCTGTACAAATCTTGCACCCTGTTCGAGGGAATGCCTTGATTCGGACCACACCTACGGTCCTGTGTCCAGTTCTGGGTACCCCATTTTAAGAAAGAGATTGAAAAAGTGCGCAGAGGAGGGCTTGGAAAATAGACGATGGACAGGTGATCAAATACCGGAAAGGCTGCTAGCCGCATGGAAGATGGAGCTTGTTTTCTGCTGCTCTCCAGAGCGCAGGATTTGAACCCGTGTCTTCAATTTCCAAGAAAAGGAGATTCCGGCTGAAGGTCAGGAAGAGCTTTCTGACAGCAAGAGCTGTTTGACAGTGGAACGGACTCCTTTGAAAGGCCTCTCCTTCCTTGGACGTTTTTAAGCAGAGGTCAGATGCCCGTCTGCCAGGGGCGCTTCGGCTGAGATTCCTGCATTGCAGGGGGTTGGACTAGATGACCCGAGGGTCCCTTCCAGCTCTTAAGATTCGATGTCTCTGCGCATCTGTGGAGGGGACCCCAAATTAGGAGCTTCGAAGCTAAATCTAAGTATGAACCCCGTGTTTGCTGTATCAAACGCTCAGGCCTGCAAAACACAGGGGTTTTTTTGCAAAAAAACCACACACCCCAAAATCCTGGCACGGGTTTGGAGAGGATCCCAAATTTTGGGGGTTGTTGTTTATTTTTCCTGCAGGTTCACTCGGAGGACGGGGGGGGGGCAAATCTGCCCCCCCCGGTGTGTCCTATTTGCTGGGAGTGTGACATCGGGACACAGTTGGCCACCGTGAGAACAGGAGGCCATTGGCCTCACTCAGCAGGCATGTCCTAGTGCAGGCATAGGCGAACTCCAGATGTTTTGGGACTACAACTCCCATCATCCCTGACCACTGGTCCTGTTAGCTAGGGATGATGGGAGTTGTAGTCCCAAAACATCTGGAGGGCCAAGTTTGCCTAAGCCTGCCCTAGGGAAAGGAATAGCTCCAAAGGCAACTTAGAGCATGCGTAGGCAAACTAAGGTCCTGGGGGCTGGATCCGGCCCAATTGCCTTCTCAATCCGCGAACAGTCCAGGAATCAGGGTGTTTTTACATGAGTAGAATGTGCCCTTTTATTTAAAATGCACCTCTGGGTTATTTGTGGGGAATTCATTCGTTGTTTTTGTTTTTTCAAAATATGGTCCTGCCGTCCCCAAGGTCTGAGGGACAGTGGACCAGCCCCCTGCTGAAAAGGTTTTCTGACCCCTGACTTAGAGAGTGGATAATCTTCGCCCCTTCCATCCATTGCTTCTAGAGGCGAGCTTTTCAAAATCGCAAAATCCTAGAATTGTAGAGTTGGAAGGGGTTCCTGGGCGGGGGTCATCTATCCCAACCCCCTTGCAATACAGGAACCTCTCGCCCGACACGGGCCTCAAACCCACAACCTTCACATTAAGAGTCTCACGCTCGAACCACTGAGCTAGTTTCGCACAGAAGCAAGAGGTTCTGGGTACAGATATATACAGTGAGGGGGGGGGAAGTATTTGATCCCCTGCTTAATTTGCCTGTTTGCCCTATGACGAAGAAACGACCAGTCCATAACGCTAGGTTTACTGCAGCCACGAGAGACAGAATAACAACAGGAAAAACCCCAGAAACCCAGAAGACAAAAAAGTCAAGCGATTCTGTCTCTCACAGCTACGTACGGTAAACCTACCGTTAAAATTACGGGCTGGTCGTTTCTTTGTCGGAGGGCAAACGGGCAAATTTGGCAGGGGGATCAAATACTTATTTCCCTCACTGTACGTGTTTCGCCGACGCGTCTTCCGTCCTTGCGCCCAGAGAGGGGGTCCATTGTAGAGCGGCGCGTCTCTCTGTGTGTTTGATGGTTAAAGTAAAGGTAAAGGTACCCCTGCCCGTACGGGCCAGTCTTGACAGACTCTAGGGTTGTGCGCCCATCTCACTCAAGAGGCCGGGGGCCAGCGCTGTCCGGAGACACTTCCGGGTCACGTGGCCAGCGTGACATCGCTGCTCTGGCGAGCCAGAGCCGCACACGGAAACGCCGTTTACCTTCCCGCTTGTAAGCGGTCCCTATTTATCTACTTGCACCTGGGGGTGCTTTCGAACTGCTAGGTTGGCAGGCGCTGGGACCGAACGACGGGAGCGCACCCCGCCACGGGGATTCGAACCGCCGACCTTTCGATTGGCAAGCCCTAGGCGCTGAGGCTTTTACCCACAGCGCCACCCGCGTCCCATGGTTAGGGGATGCATTTTTATTCGGGTGGTTTGATGGTTAGGGGAGCATTTTTATTCGGGTGGCAAAACCGCCGGCCGTTCCTGACCCATCCCTCTTCCTTCCTTCCTCTCTTCTCAGTCCGACGGTGCCGGCCAGAGTCCCAAGGGTGCTGGAGGGGGCGGCGCGGGGGAGCCACCGCCGGCCCCTGCCCAGGGCACCGTCCTTCACTTCTTCACCCGCCTACGCCGCCATGCCAGCCTTGAGGGTGCCGGACCCTACTTTCGGATCAAGAAATGGAAACTGGAGACGAACCAGAGAGCATCCAGTCTGGACACGAGAGGTGGGTCATGCCGATGGAGGGGTGATACTTTGGCCTGGGGTGGGGGGATACGCCATGCTCCTTCTTGGGTAGTTGCCCGGCTGTGCTGGTCCCGTGGGTTAACCGTGCGGCGAGGTCTGAGTCCAATCCATAGCTGTCAACTTACAGATTTGAAAATAAGCCTCGAAAATAAGGGATCAGCAGCCAAAATAAGGGATCAACAATTACTTTGATAAAATACATGTTTTGTTGCATGCAAATGGCTTTAGATACCTATTAGGTCCATAAATTACCATATATTCAACACAAAAAAACAGCAACAATTTGTTGTTGACAAAGGACAGCTGGACATAGATAGGGCCCCATTACCTTCAGTAGCTTATTTAAGGGACATCATCAGTAAGGGACAGCAGCGGGACATGGCACTCGGATAAGGGACTGTCCCGCCAAATAAGGGACGCTTGACAGCTGTGGTCCAATCCGAGGTCGAGGGTGCAGTATGGAGGCTGTCCGTCAAAGCTGAAGCGGGGTCCAAGGCAGGGAGTCGGGCGAGGTCAGGAGCTCCGGCAGGACAGGGTTCAGGCAGGAACAGGCCACCAACAATGTTGCTCCCATAACCTGGGACTGGGGCTGGCCGGCTTTTATCTGCCCCAAGGCATAGGGTGCCCCTGATCCTCTGGTGACTCGCCTTTCCTGGCCTGGAGGCGAGCACTCCTCCTGCGGGAACTTAGTTCCCTCCGCCTCTCTGCCCTGAGCCTCTACAGCTCAGGAGAGGCTGGAGGGTTACCGGACCCAGAGGCAACCTCCGCTTCCTCTGACGGGGCTGAGAGTGGAGCACCTGCAGGCAGTGGGTCCTCCATCACCTCAGGAGCCAGAGCAGACTCCCCTGTGGACCCAGCACAGGTGAGGACCCTTCAGGCTCAAGCCCGAGCCCCGGCTCAGCTGGTTCTGGAGGCGGGGACTCCTGTGCAGGCTGGGATTCCTCAAGTTCAGCCTCCGAGTCTGAATCCCATCACACCTGCTTTGGTGCCCACCTGGCACGCAGCTCTCACTGACATGATTCGAACGTTGCACCAGTGAACTGGAGGCATCAATGCAACCTCTCTTGATCTGGTGGTCCCTGGGGCAAAATAAAGCCCTGTAGCCTCTTTTATTTAAGCATACAGTGGTACCTTGGTTCTCAAACGCCTTGGTACTCAAACAACTTGGAACCCAAACACTGCAAACCCAAAGTAAGTGTTCCGCTTTGCGAACTGTTTTCGGAAGCCAAATGTGCTCCGTTTTGAGTGTTACGCTTCTGATTTGAGTGCCACACATCCGTTTAGACTGAGTGTTACACTGAGGTCTGTCTGTTTTTGCTATTTATTTTGAATTTTTGGTTTTGCGGCTCCTTTTTGTTTTGTTTTTGTGACTGTGTAGAACCCAGTTTAGCTACTGATGGATTGTGTGACTGCAGTACAGTGGTACCTCGGGTTAAGTACTTAATTCGTTCCGAAGGTCCGTTCTTAACCTAAACTGTTCTTAGCCTGAAGCACCACTTTAGCTAATGGGGCCTCCTGCTGCTGCCGTGCCGCCGGAGCACGATTTCTGTACTCATCCTGAAGCAAAGTTCTTAACCTGAAGCACTATTTCTGGGTTAGCGGAGTCTGTAACCTGAAGCATATGTAACCCGAGGTACCACTGTACGTTGTTTATTGCTTTCCTTTTATGAATCCATGGTCTCGTTAGATAGCAAGATTCATGTTAAATTGCCTGTTTTAGGGGTTGTTTTTAAAAGTCCGAAACGGATTAATCCATATTGCATTACTTTCTATGGGAAAGCCCCCCTTGGTTTTGGAACGCTTTGGTTTTGGAACGGACTTCCGGAACGGAATAATTTTGAGAACCAAGGTACCACTGTAACGTGTTTCAGGTTTGCAATAGTGTTGCCGTGGTTGTTCAAAGAAAATAAAAGAAACAAAGGTTTTTTAAAACATTTGTTAAACTCGCTCTGTAAAAATATATATATCTGAAAACCCATAGAATGGAAAGTGACCCCGCCAAAAGAAACCTTGTGGTTCATGCTTAAAGCCATACCATTTAAATTGGCTTAATCTTGAAGCGTAATTGGATGAGATTGAAGACTAAACACGTGAGGTCCTGTGCAAGGTAGTAAAATACTCTTTTTTTAATGCAGTAAGAGAGATGTGTTCATCAGGATGAGGCCATAAGGCACCCTCTTCTTTCATGATTTCACAATCATTGATTATCTGCGTTATCCCAGAGAATTTTTATAAAGTGACATATCGTTGGTATTTAACTCGCGAGAAACGATTATCCTTCCATTGTGCTTTGGTGCACATAGAGGGTTTGCCATATTTCAAGAAGTAAAAACCAGGACACCCCGAAGGTTGATGAGTTTTTTATTAGAACCCCCCCCAAAATAGTTTAGCTTTTATTTAGGAAAACCCAAAAGTTGTTGTTGATCTTTTTTATTAAAAAACAACGACCCCAAAACCCCCATGAATTTTCGACTGCCTTCTCTAAGATCCAGGACAAAGTGTTGCTTTTCGGACATCGATTCCACCTTTGAAATTCTGGACCTATGGCAGCCCTATGTACATAGAGGCTTTATTTCTGATCCAGACGTCATTTTTATACAGGTGGCGCTGTGGGTTAAACCACAGAGCCTAGGGCTGGCCAATCAGAAGGTCGGCGGTTCGAATCCCCGCAATGACGGGGTGAGCTCCCATTGCTAGGTCCCTGCTCCTGCCAACCTAGCACTTCAAAAGCATGTCAAAGTGCAAAGTAGATCAATAGGTACCGCTCCGGCGGGAAGGTAAACGGCGTTTCCGTGCGCTGCTCTGGTTTGCCAGAAGCGGCTTAGTCCTGCTGGCCACATGACCTGGAAGCTGGACGCTGGCTCCCTCGGCCAGTAAAGCGAGATGAGCACCGCAACCCCAGAGTCGGCCACGACTGGCCCTAATGGTCAGGGGTCCCTTTACCTTTACCTCGGGTGAAGTGCTTAATTCGTTCCGGAGGTCCGTTCTTAACCTGAAACTGTTCTTAACCTGAAGCACCACTTTAGCTAATGGGGCCTCCTGCTGCTGCCACCGCACGATTTCTGTTCTCATCCTGAAGCAAAGTTCTTAACCCAAGATACTATTTCTAGGTTAGCAGAGTCTGTAACCTGAAGCGTATGTAACCCGAGGTACCACTGTAATTGCCGGTTGAGTGCACATCTCTCTTTGCCGGCAGGGCAGGACTCAAGAAATTCGTGACCGAGGGCTTGCTCTTGTCCAAAATCATCATATTTTCGTTGTCGTCTCTTCTCTCTCTCCCCCCGCCCCTGCCACCAATGTCGTCGCCCCCCCCCCCCGCTTAACTCTTGGTCTTCGCCAACCGGTCCTTTGCCCAGGCTCTCCGAAAAGGCACCAGTTCCAGCGCCAGAGGGCCGCCAGCGAGAGCATGGACGAAGAAGACCGCGACCCCCACCAGACAGACATCATCCAATACATCGCTCGGACGGATGACGTGGCGTTCAGGCCCGTCGGCGGGCCGTTCCTGCCCGCTCCAGCCAGCTCCACCTTATCCCTCGGCAGGTATTTTTCAGTAGATAAGTGGGAATGGGGCGGGGGGTGGGCAGAGAAGACGCAGGTGCGATGGCATGAGGAAAGACTGGGGGAGAATTTCGGCAGCACTGCAGGATTCATGGATTGGGTAGGCTTAAGAGTCATAGGTAAAGGGACCCCTGACCATTAGGTCCAGTCGTGGCCGACTCTGGGGTTGCAGCGCTCATTTCGCTTTAATGGCCGAGGGAGCCGGCGTACAGCTTCCGGGTCATGTAGTCAGCAGGACTAAGCCGCTTCTGGCGAACCAGAGCAGCGCACGGAAACGCCATTTACCTTCCCGCCGGGGTGGTACCTATTTATCTACTTGCACTTTGACGTGCTTTCGAACTGCTAGGTTGGCAGGAGCAGGGACCGAACAACGGGAGCTCAGCCCGTCGCAGGGATTTGAACCGCCAACCTTCTGATCGGCAAGTCCTAGGCTCTGTGGTTTAACCCACAGCGCCACCCGCGTCCCTTTAAGAGTCAAAGGGTTGCGATATTTCAAAAAGCGAAAATCCGGACACTAAAGCTATTGAGCTTTTATTCCCTGAAAAAATTCTTGGGTTTTTCTTTATCTTTTTTTTTGGGGGGGGGTCCAAAGCATGCGTAGGCAAACTAAGGCCCAGGGGCCGGATCCAGAATGTGTCCTTTCATTTAAAATGCACCTCTGGGTTATATGTGGGGCATAGGAATTCATTCTTTTTTCCTCTATTTTTCCAAAATATAGTCCGGCCCCCCACAAGGTCTGAGGGACAGTGGACCAGCCCCCTGCTGAAAAAGTTTGCTGACCCCTGGTCCAAAGTTTAGCTTTTTTTTTTTTTGCAAAAACTAAAAAAAAGATAAAATTGAAGCTTTTGAGCTTTTTTGAAAAAAAGATTTGCCAAAATCTACACTGCCATACGTCCAGGTTTTCCCAGACATTAAAGCAGTTTCTGCCTGGGCACCGTTTCTGACGGCCGAATCCTGGCTATGTGGAACACTATCATAGAGTTGGAGGGTTATTTAGTCCAATTTCCCCCCCCCCCAATGCAGATGTTCCTTGCAGGGATTGAACCTGCAACCTTGGCGTTATCATCGGGCAGGATTTGCTGTATCCGCAAGGCAGTTTGCAAAGGTCCCCTCCTCTGCTTCCTGAGCTGCAACAGCTGGTTTAATAAGAGCAAACAAAGGGGCTGCTGGATCTAGTCCCAGTGGCCCATCTTAAGTCCAGTATCCTGTTTGCACAGGGGCCAAATGCCCTAATAATAATAATAATAATAATAATAATAATAATAATAATAATAATAATTTATTTATACCCCGCCCACCTGGCCGGGTTTCCCCAGCCACTCTGGGCGGCTTCCAACCGAGTATTAAAAACAATACAGCGTCGGACATTAAAAACTTCCCTAAACAGTTGTCTTTTAAAAGTAAAATAGTTGTTTATTGCCTTGACATCTGGTGGGAGGGCGTTCCACAGGGCAGGCGCCACCACCGAGAAGGCCCTCTGCCTGGTTCCCTGTAACCTCACTTCTTGCAGGGAGGGAACCGCCAGAAGGCCCTCGGAGCTGGACTTCAGTGTCCAGGTAGAACGATGGGAGTGGAGACGCCCCTTCAGGTATAATGGACCCGAGGCTGTTTAGGGCTTGAAAGGTCAGCACCAACACTTTGAATTGTGCTTGAAAATGTACTGGGAGCTAATGTAGGTCTTTCAGGACCGGTGTTATGTGGTCCCGGCGGCCGCTCCCAGTCACCAGTCTAGCTGCCGCATTCTGGATTAGTTGTAGTTTCCGGGTCACCTTCAAAGGGAGCCCCATGTAGAGTGCATGGCAGTAGTCCAAGCGGGAGATAACCAGAGCATGGACCACTCTGGCGAGGCAGTCCGTAGGCAGGGAGGGTCTCATCCTGCGTACCAGATGGAGCTGCCCTGGACACAGATTTGACCTGCGCCTCCATGGACAGCTGTGAGTCCAAAATGACTCCCAGGCTGCGCACCTGGTCCTTCGGGGGCACAGTTACCCCATTCAGGACCAGGGAGTCCCCCACACCTGCCCGCCCCCTGTCACCCCAAAACAGCACTTCTGATGGAGCTGGGAGACAGCTGCCTCGGACACAGGAGCTAACCAGTTGCCCCAAAGGGAAACTCACAAGCAGGATTTGAGCACAAGAGCAGCATTCTCCCCTTCTGCCGTTTTCCAGCAGCTGGCATCAGTGTGTTCCTTTTGCAGGAAGGCCAGGCCAGTGCTATTTTTCTCAAAAAAATAGGTGCTGGAACTTTGCCACGAGCATCTCATTTGTTCCCTTATAACGGCAATGGAATATGCAGAAATGGCGAAACTTGCCAGAAGAACAAGAAATCAAGATAACATTTTTAAAAAATTAATAAATAAAAGAATGGAAATGGTTTATTGAATATTTACGGATAAAAGCATTGGCAGGATTATTGTAACAACCTGCAGTTTCGTAAGAGTATGTATTTAAAGAAGATGAATGAATGAGCAAATGAAGTTAATTTGGATATGCGGAAGGTATTAAAAACAAATTTAAGGAACCGCAAAAAGAGGGGGAAGGAAGTAAAGTTTTGAAATGTCAAGATGATTGTGAAATCAGTGAAATGTATAAACTTGAAAAGTGTGTGTGTGTGCACCATATTTTTCGCTCTATAAGACGCACCAGACCACAAGACGCACCTAGTTTTTGGAGGGGGAAAACAAGGAAAAAAATATTCTGAATCTCAGAAGCCAGAAGAGCAAGAGGAATCGCTGCGCAGGGAAAGCAGCAATCCCTCTTGCTGTTCTGGCTTTTGGGATAGCTGCGCAGCCTGCATTCGCTCCATAAGACGCACACACATTTCCCCTTACTTTTTAGGAGGGGAAAAGTGAGTCGTATAGAGCAAAAAATACGGTGCATGTGTGTGTGTGTATGAACTTGAAAAGAGTGTATGTGTGTATGTATATATCAGGTCTCGATTATCATTTGCTGTTTTCGTTCCATACGATCCTAAGACCCAAAAGGTGTTTTTAAAGGGAAAATGTACCTGTTGTGTTCTGGATGCAGGATAGAGCCGTCGGAGCAACCCAGCCCCCCCTCCGCTGAGCCCCCCGCTTTGGAGCCGCCGCCGCCGCCTCAGCCCCCTACCCCCCTTTACCATGACATCTGGAGCCTGCGTGCATCGTTGGAGATGTACGCTTCGTCGGAGCAGGGCAACGACCGGGACTCGGTGCGCAGCGACGGCGGGGAGAGTATCTCTTCGAGCGGCGGCTTGCCCAGCTTCCCTTCTTCCTTGGCGGACGAGGCCGAAGGAGGAGAGGACAGATTGCCGGGGAAAGCCAAGCAGGACAGCGTAGAGTCGGAGGCCGGGACCCGGAAGCTCCTCCAGATGGACAGCGGCTACGCATCCATCGAGGCTCCTGGCGGGCGCGTGGGCGAGGACCAGACGGCCTCGGAGAAGCGATACTGCTTCACCAGCGCGGGCCGCCGAGCCACCATCTTTGAGAGTTTCGAAGGCCAAGAACCGGAGGAGGAAGACGAGGCCGCGGAAGGGGCTTCCGGCGGGCCGCCGGCCCCAAGTCCGCTGGTTTGGGCCCCCTACGGGCAGCTGTTTCCCACCCGGGACGCGTTGCCCCGCCGGGACTACAGCATCGACGAGAAGACAGACGCCCTCTTTAACGCCTTCGTCCGCCACGACCCTCAGTTCGACGAGTCGCCGCTGCGAGCCAAGCACCGTTCCCGGACGCACCTCCGGAAGCAGTGGCAGCGGGCCAAACAGTACAGCGACCCCGGCGTCCGCTACCCGCCAGCCCTGGAGAGGCACCGCACGCCGTTGCGGAGGGGCGACAGCGTCAACTACCCGCTCGAGGGGCGCTACCAGAGCACCCTGCCGCGCATCGTCAGCGCCGGGGACGAGGAGGCGGCACCGGCGACGGCGGAAGCCGGCGACAAAATCCAGGTGATAGAAGAGGAGCCGCTGGAGGAAGCCAAGGGGCCGCCCGAGCCGTATGGCAGCGGCTGCCTCGAGGACGGGCAGTGCCCGGGCCTGGGCAGCCTGGGCACCGAACTGATGGACAAGATAACCGGGGGGTTGGAGGAAAGGATGTATGGGCGCTTGAAAAAACCGAGAGAGAGTCCAGGGTGCGTCGTGGCTGTGGCGGACGCCTCCCCTGACCACAGCCCGGAGTAGAGGAGCAGGGGGATGCCGTTGACTTCAGGGTGAGGTAGCCACCGCTCTCTCCCCAGTTCCTCCCCGGTGCCGGCATGGGATTTGCCAGCCGGCCGGGGCAACGGGGCGCACGCCAGGGCTGCACTATCTCAGAGGACGGTGGCCCTGCTGGGGCAGGTACCACACAAGGGACGTCGCTGCATCCTAGGGGAGCTGCCTGTCTCTAGCCGGACTCGGAGTCCGCAGAGGGTCGAGGGAAACTGGTCAAGGCTGCGTTTGTGCGACGGGCAGCAGCAGGCCCCTTCGGCTTGGCCTTCCGCTTGCAAGGGGCCGGGGAGGGCGGGATCTTGCTCCCGGCAGCCTCTGCTCCCTTCTCGCCGGTGCCCGAGAGGGGTTAACGGTCCCGAGACGAGCCAGTTCTCCCTTCCCCGAGGTGGGTTTGCCAAAGCAGGCGCTTCTATTGCACAGCCCGGACATTACGTTCCCGAGGGGCTTTTTCTCGCTAATAACAGGAGACCCCGGAACCTAGCAGAGGCCCGACTTTTACCTCACGACGTTCAAAAGAGCTGGTTGTAGCAGATAACTATAAATGACTCCTTCACCTTTGCACACACACTCTCTCTCTGGTTTTTTTTTCTTTTTGCAAGCAATAACCTTATCCTTTCCTCCTCCTCCCTCCGTCTGTCGCTGGGCGTCCTCTTGGCGGGAGGCAGAAACAACCTCGCCTCCCAGATGGGACAGAAAAGCCTGCCCGCATGGCCCCGGATCTCTCACCCAAGTTTCTTCCCAATGAACTTTCGTTGGCGTGGAACCGGCTCCAGAAATGCTATTTTATTAAGCTGGTGAGCTGCCTGGGTAGATGGAATTGCCATGGGTTACTGCACCGGTTTGGAGTGGGTTGTGCCATTTTCGGGTACGTGCTTGGCAAAGCGAGGCAGGCAGGTTGCAGTAGAGGCAGCAAGCCCGACTTCTCCTCCGATAGCTCAGGCCTCCGTCTTTCCTCGCGCCGCTGTGTTACTCCTCCGTCGCCGATTCTCTCATTATCTTCAACTTTTCCCGAAACTGTACGCTGTTCCACGCCCCTGCTCTGGCTTTCCTTCCGGCGCCACCATCCCTTGCGCAGAGATACCAAACAGCTTGATCGGAAAAGGGGGGTGTTGGCGCTGCTACTTGAACGCTCCCAAGTTTCTAGCCCTCATGAGAACTGGACAGTGGAATGAGAAATACCCTGGTCTTAGCGTCAGTGGATGACGCAGGGGTGACTGACGTTTGTGTGTGTGTCCCCCACTCCCCAATGTCATTGGACTGCTAGTCTCAGAAGCCAGGAAGTCTAGAGCCATCGGAAAGCCGCCCATTCCCCCCCCCCCGGCTGAGATAGGAGACCAGTGAGTTTGGGGATAAGGCCCAGCGGAAGAAACAGAGGGAGATCAGCCATAGTCCTCACGCACACAGCTACAAAAACGCGCCTGTTCCGACACGTTATTCCGCAATCTGCCCTGTTCTCCAAATTGATGCAAAGGGGGTGCGCGTTCTCTTTTTAATTTTTTAAAAAAATTATTTATCCACATTTGTGGTTGAAGAAAAATAATAATATACAGGTGAAACTCAAAAAATTAGGATATCATGGGAAAGTTCCTTTATTTCACTAATTCAACTTCAAAGGTGAAACTAATTAATCTCAGAAAATTAGAATATTCAATGAAATCAGCTAAACAAGGATTGCAGATAGAGCAGTATTGGACTTCTGAGAAGTAGAAGCATATCTCGCTTTGCATGTCATGAGTTTCACCTTTTAAGTTGAATTACTGAAATAAACGAACTTTCCCACGATATTCTAATTTTTCCAGTTTCACCTATACGAGCAGGCGGTTTTACTGCGCCTTTAATTTTTAAGCAGATTATAAGGTGGCGGCAGCAGGCTTTTCCTTTTAACGTATCGTTGCTACTACGCGGCTACAAGCACATCGCTTGGGGAGGGGGCAAACTGACCCATTCACCCCCCAACACCGCCATGCAGGGAATGTGTGCCAAATCTTTTACGTTTCCTAACTTTTCCCTTTCCATGCTTCAATTCTTTTGCATGTCAACAGAGGGGGGGGGTTCAGGGAGGAGTGGGGTGTGTGCGCGCCTGGTTGGATTGCCCTCCAGTTTTCATTTTTTCCCTTTTCAAAATCAACGTCCAAAGCACTACTTGAAGGGGAGGGGAATTGGGGGGGGGCACAGTCAGAAAAGAAGAGAAACTAATTTTGTAAAAGCGAAAAACGACTGCTGCCAGAGGTGTGGCAGGGCGATCTTTTCTTCCCCCCCTTCTTTTGGAGCTGTGAGAATATATATATATATACATATATTTATTTATTTATTCCAAAGTTCTGGCTTGTTTTGCCACCTTGTTCTTGTCATTGTCGAAACCATCATAATCGTCTAGCTTGGGAGTCCTGCCTTGCAAGGGGGGTTGAACTAGAAGACCCTTCTGTATGTGTCTGGCCATCCCAAGATCACAATTTGTCTTTTTTTTGTCGGCTGGGGGGGGATGCAAAAGCCTGTTTTCCCCCTCCCCGCTTAGTAAAAGCAGCAGACCAAACCACAAACCTCCTTTTTCCCTGCCTTTTTCAATGGAGGGGGAGAGCAAAAAATGAAAATGAAAATACAAGACTTTATTAAAAACAATGTGCCAACGTTTTCCAATGGGTGTGTGTGGTCTTCTTTCCGCCTTAAGTCGTGAACACTGTCACCCCAGAGGTTGTATATAGGGCTTGGCGCTATAACTCCCTAGTGTGGCTTTTTCCAACCAGGTGTCCTCTAGATCAGGGGTAGGTAACCTAAGGCCCGGGGGCCAGATCCGGCCCAATCGCCTTCCAAATCTGGCCCACGGATGGTCTGGGAATCAGCGTGTTTTTACATGAGTAGAATGTATGCTTTTATTTAAAATGCATCTCTGGGTTATTTGTGGGGCATAGGAATTCGTTCATTTTTCTTCTTCTTCAAAATATAGTCTGGCCCCACACATGGTCTGAGGGACAGTTGACCGGCCCCCAAATACCGTATTTTTCGCTCTATAAGACGCACCAGACCATAAGATGCACCTAGTTTTTGGAGGAGGAAAAGAAGAAAAAATATATTCTGAATCTCAGAAGCCAGAACAGCAAGAGGGATCGATGCGCAGCAAAAGCAGCAATCCCTCTTGCTGTTCTGGCTTCTGGGATAGCTGCGCAGCCTGCATTCACTCCATAAGACGCACACACATTTCCCCTTACTTTTTAGGAGGGGAAAAGTGAGTCTTATAGGGCAAAAAATACGGTAATCCAGAAATGCATTTTAAATAAAAGGACACATTCTACTCATGTAAAACCACCAGGCCGGCCCACAAATAACCCAGAGATGCATTTTAAATCAAAGGACACGTTCTACTCATGTAAAAACAGGCTGATTCCCGGACCGTCCGCGGGCCGGATTCAGAAGGCGATTGGGCCCATGGTGCAAGTGCTTGAGTTTTTAATTGTTTTGCTGCCCTTTCCCACAAGTTCCCATCTCTCCTTCAAGGCATAGGCAGGAAGTGACTTTGCAGTGTCAGCCAAACCCACGTTGAGCACAGTAGCCCTTACACTGGCTGGCAGCAGCCTTCCGGCGCTTCTGAAAGGGTCTCCGGCCCTTTTGCGAGACGCCACCCTGGGACTGATCCTGGCAACGTATACATGCAAGATAGGGGTTCCATCGCCAAGGTGGGGCCCTTCCCCAGTCAGTCTAGCCTACCTCACAGGGTTGTTGCGAGAATGAAAAATAGAGGATGCCAGCGGGATAAAAATGCAGTAAAGAAATAGAACTCCTGTAATTTCTCACTGCTGGGACGTGGGTGGCGCTGTGGGTTAAACCACAGAGCCTAGGGCTTGCCGATTGGAAGGTCGGCAGTTCAAATCCCCATGACGGGGTGAGTTCCTGTTGCTCGGTCCCTGCTCCTGCCAACCTAGCAGTTCGAAAGCACCTCAAAGTGCAAGTAGATAAATAGGTCCCGCTCCGGCGGGGAGGTAAACGGCGTTTCCGTGCGCTGCTCTGGTTCGCCAGAAGCGGCTCAGTCCTGCTGGCCACATGACCTGGAAGCTGTACGCCGGCTCCCTCGGCCAATAAAGCGAGATGAGCGCTGCAACCCCAGAGTCAGTCACGACTGGACCTAATGGTCAGGGGTCCTTTTACCTTTTAAAGGAGGAGAAGCATGTACTCCTGGGAGGGGAAAATTGGGCTATACTTGCAAGAAATGGTGACAAATGTGGAGGAGTTAGGGGTCCAGTTGGAGGCAGGAATCTTAACTCCAAATCAGGGAACCGCCCCACGTTCTCCCAGGGAGAGGGACCTAAGTGCTTTGGCTGGGGCTCCCTTAATGGAAAAATCTCGCCTCCTTCCCTCTCTATCTCATAGAGTGTAAGGTGTGTCCCCCAAAGTCCGAGGGGGTCTTTGCCGCACCCCAGAACTGCAATCACCCAAACACTATTATGGAAGACTTGGGCATCTCCCCGTGCCAATACAGTGGTACCTCTGGTTGCGTACTTAACTCATTCCGGAGGTCCGTTCTTAACCTGAAACGGTTCTTAACCTGAAGCACCACTTTAGCTAATGGGGCCCCCTGCTGCCGCCGCGCCGCCGGAGCACAATTTCTGTTCTCATCCTGAAGCAAAGTTCTTAACCTGAAGCACTATTTCTGGGTTAGTATAGTCTGTAACCTGAAGCGCATGTAACCTGAAGCGTATGTAACCCGAGGTACCACTGTATCTAGCTCAATGTTTTTTTCCTCCCAGGCTGGGCTAAATCAGCACCACCACCACCCCAAAAAAAAACAGGCTCAGAAACCCATGGCTCCATTTTGACTTTTATTTTCTTTAAAAAAAAAGAAAAAAAGGAAAGAAAGAAAGAAAAAAGCACTCACTTCCCTTTGCTCCAGCCCTTATAAACAGCATGCAGATTTTTTTATTTTCGTTTTAATAGTGTGGTGATTTTCTGTTGACGTTTTAAATACCGGGTTTTCCCCTCCCCATGACACCCCCTCCCCATTTTCTGAACCTCTCTTCTCTCCCCCCCCCTCAATTTTTGCAGGCCGCGACGTTCCCCTCCCCAGCTCTTCTCATTTATTTCAGATACGGTCACAAATGTGCAAGGAAGTTCTCTAAAGATAACTGCAAATATAAACCGCCCCCCCCCCCAAAAAAAAGAGGGAGGGGGAAGAGAGGGAGGAGGGGGCCGAAAAGAAAGAAAGAAAAAGAAGGGGTAGGGGAGGAAAAAAAATATAATATATAATATATATATTATATAACAGTAGTCTACTACATAAAGTGCGTGTCGATGGCTTTCAAAAATTCTAACACGAGGAGGAGTGGCGGGAGGCGAGATGTGCCAAGTCCTGGAGGGAACTCGCCCCCCCCATCTCAAAAAGCCCCCCCCAACCAGGAGCAGCCCCCTCCCACTTCAAAACACCCCCCCCAAACAAGTCGTGGGAATCCGGACGGCCACACAGACAGGATTTCGGGAGGTGAAGCACAGCCAGGCTTTTTCTTCTTCTCAGTCTAAAAAAAGCAGGATTTGCTGAACCGGCGTCGGGTGTCTTCTTCTTCTGCCCCCCTCCCCAAATAAAGAAGATTGCGTCTTTTATTTTCTTTACAAAAAGGTGTTTCTCTTCCCGTTTCTTGGCTCTCTCTCTTTTTGGATTGCAAGCGGGGGTCTACTGGGGGTCGGCTACCAGGGATGCCGGCCTGGGGGGCGGGCAAGGGAATGGCCGGGGGGGGGAGATGCACAGAGAGCCGAGGAGGGGATACGGCGGCTGCCAAGCGCAGTAATTCGGGGCTCTGGCTGCGAAGAGTTTTAAAAAAAGAAAAGGGAGGGAGAGAGAAAGAGAAATCAAGATGTCAGAAAAAGTTCTGCGATTTGTTGCATGCTGCTCTGTTGTGTCACCCATGTGCAAAAAAAGAGTGCACAATTTAAAACTTTAAAAACCCCACTACAATTATTAACAACATCTGCATACAGCTGTTCATTCAATAAGAATAATTATTATTATTTATTATTTGCACCCCGCCCATCTGGCTGGGTTTCCCCAGCCACTCTGGGCGGCTTCCACAAAGACCAAAAATACACTAAGATGTCGCACGTTAAAAACTTCCCTGAACAGGGCTGCCTTAAGATGTCTTCTGAGTGTCAGGTAGTTGTTTAGCTCTTTGACATCTGATGGGAGGGCGTTCCACAGGGCGGTGGGGGTGGAGATGCTCCTTCAGGGATACAGGGCTGTTTAGGGCTTTAAAGGTCAGCACCAACACTTTGAATCGTGTTCAGAAATGTACTGGGAGCCAATGGAGGTCTTTCAGGACCGGTGTTATATGGTCTTGGTGGCCAGTCCCAGTCCCCAGTCTAGCTGCCTCATTCTGGATTAGTTGTAGTTTCCGGGTCGCCTTCAAAGGTAGCCCCACGTAGAGTGCATTGCAGAAGTCCAAGCAGGAGATAACCAGAGTATGCACCACTCTGGCCAGACAGTCTGCGGGCAGGGAGGGTCTCATCCTGCGTACCAGATGGAGCTGCCCTGGACACAGAACTGACCTGCGCCTCCATGGACAGCTGTGAGTCCAAAATGACTCCCAGGCTGCGCACCTGGTCCTTCAGGGGGCACAGTGACCCCATTCAGGACCAGGGAATCCTCCACACCAGCCCGCCCCCTGTCCCCCCAAAACAGTACTTCTGTCTTGTCAGGATTCAACCTCAATCCATTAGCCACCACCCATCCTCCAACAGCCTCCAGGCACTCACACAGGATAACAACAGGTAACACAATTTTTTTAAACAAGAGAGAGAGAGAGAGCCCCACGCTGGGGAAAAAAGATCCCTGCATTGCACTGGACTAAATGACCGCTTTGGTCCCCTTCCAACCCCCCAGTTCTCAGATTCTGAGAAAAATCGGCAACACTTAATTTAAGACATTCCATCTTTTAACAACAGGCTAAAAGCAGATCAGAGCTTGCGCAGGCTTTTAAAACGTCTGGGTTGGCCCGTCCAAGCAGAATTTTTTTTAGCAAGCACCGGAAAACAGTACATGGCCCGATGTGCGGGGTCTTTAAAGGCAGAAGGCAAAAAGCCTTGGCGAGGCTTAGTGAGGGCAGCTGGCCAGGGCAGAGAGGGGTCTTTCTAGCGTTTTATCATGGCTTTCTGGGCCTGCAGAGGAGATCCTCAGAAAACACACCCTGCTAACTTACAGCAGGTCTACTGGGAGTAAGTTCAAAGCTACCTTGGGCAAGAAGTAAAAATAAAAACCGTGAGCCAGCAGCCTGAAGCGTCTGCAAAGAAGGCAAACGCTTCCAAAGTCTTGGTTTCGCTTCATCCCCCGAATTAAAGCAGAAAACCTGCGTCCAGTTCTGGGGGAAAAGCAAACGCGGCCGAAGGCAAACTGGAACACGGGTTGGGGTGGGCAGTTCAGAGAAGGGGGGGTCGAGATGGAGAAAGGTTTATCCTGGAGGGGAAGAAGAGATGGAAAAACGGCCGGCTGTTTCCAAAAAGGAAAAGAGATTTTCTTCTTTTGCTGCTGCAAAGGACTTGATCGAATGAAGGGCCAGGAGGCTAGATTTCGGCTGAATTATTTGGGGGTTAGCAAAAGCTCGACAGCCACAATTTTGGGGCGGCAAAGCTCACCTCCAAATCTCTTTATCTTGGAGTTTTTTTGGGGGGGACGACGACACCCCCCTCCTGATACAGATTCAGTCTCGCCTGCATAAGATACTCCTTCCATCTTATTTTCCGAAGCTATTCGGAGACTTAGCTGGGAGCGAGGAATGAGGCGAAAGAAGAAGAACCGGAGAGGGAGGGGAGAGAATGGAGAAACCTGGTTGCGAGCCAAGGAGATAAAAGCTTTTGGGGGGGGGGTTGCAAGGAAGAGAAGGCGCCACCAGCTAAGTGCATTACTGCGGCGAGGCCAGGCGGGGGTGGGCAGATCACAGATGAATAATTTTCTCTTCTTTCTTCCTGGGCTGAGCTTATGAATCAGGAGAGCTGGGCGAAAACAGCCGGGGAGGGATTTTGTTATTATTATTTTGTTCGGGCTGGGGAGACATGAGAGAGAGAGGAAGAGGGATTCGGGGTTTTCTGCAGAACTGGGAAAGGGGGGGATATACGTCAAGTCAGATGAAAGCCGGATGCACGAGCTGATTGCGTCTGCCCCCCTCCGCGATCCCTGCTTGCTTAAGCTCAGAGGCACAATACATGCATTAAAAAAATTTTTTACCCGATAATAAATGTTGGAAATGTAAGGAGATTGAAGGTACATTCTTTCACCTTTGGTGGACGTGCCCGAGGATTAAGGCTTTCTGGGAGATGATTTATAATGAAATGAAAAAGGTATTTAAGTATACTTTCGTGAAGAAACCAGAGGCCTTTCTCCTGGGCATAGTCGGCCAATTGGTGCCAAAGAAGGATAGAACTTTTTTTATGTATGCTACAGCAGCAGCAAGAATACTCATTGCAAAGTATTGGAAGACACAAGAATTACCCATCTTGGAAGAATGGCAGATGCAAGTAATCGACTATATGGAAATGGCTGAGATGACTGGCAGAATCCGAGACCAGGGAGAAGTTGGTGGAAAAAGATTGGAGGAAATTTAAAACTTATTTACAGAAGTATTGTAAAATGTATGAATGCTGATGACATTGAATTAAAATGAAGGGGTTCTAGTAATAAGAGATAAAATTTTGAAATTTGGGAGGTAAAATAAATAAGGATAAAGTAGTAGGATACGAATTTGCTGAACTAATTGTTAAAAAGGGATATAAAAAAGGGAGGCATGAGGAAGTCAGGAAAATAAGTTAATTGAAGATGAATAATTGGAAAAGAGTGATTTGTGTTTTTCTTATTCTACTTTTTGAGTGTTGATTGCCTTTTTTTGTTTTCTTGTTAGATGTTTGTATTTTATGTATCGTGAAAGTTTGTATTGTTGTGTTTTATATTTTCTTTGTGTTTTTATTGTTCTACTTTTTTATTGTTAAACTTAATAAAATATTATTTTTTTTAAAAAATTTTTTTTTACAAAAAACCCCGCCTTGGTTAGTACGTCAGAGTCGGAAGCTCCCTCTTAATTTTTTTTTTTGGGGGGGGGGAATTAAAACACCCCAGAAAGGATGCTAGCGAGTCTAGATGGCCCCGAATGCGTGCAGAACACCTTGTGGCAGTGAGTTCCTCTGGTTAACTTCATCTCCACCCCCATCGTTCTGCCTGGACACTGAGGTCCAGCGCTGAGGGCCTTCTGGCGGTTCCCTCGCTATGAGAAACCAAGTTCCAGGGAACCAGGCAGAGGGCCTTCTCGGTGTTGGCACCTGCTGTATTTTAATCTTGTTTTTTAAGCTGTATTTCAATCGTTTTTATATTTGGTGTTCACCGGCCTGAGCCTGGCCTTGGCTGGGGAGGGCGGGGTATAAATAAAATTATTATTATTATTACCATTTTATACGATTCTACGAGTCAAATCACTGAGCCACGTTGTTCAGCGCTGCCGAAAGTGACTGGCAAGGGCTCTCCTGGAGACTAAAGCTGGGACTTTCTGCATGCAAAGCAAGCGCTCTAACCATTGGGCGGCACCACCTTTCCGGAAAAAGAGAGGAAAGCGAAGAGGAAGGCACAGACCTGCGATGGGCGATGCTCCGGCTGTCATTGCTGCTTGCAAGTGGAGAGCTTCCGAATCTTGCTGCTGGTGGAAGACGAGGCTTTGCGCGAAGGGTTGGACGAGGCGCTGGCCCTCCGCTCGGCCTTCGTCTTCCCGCCGAGCTGGGCTGGCTCCGTCCCGTTCATGCAGACCGGCTTGGGGAGGCCCCGGCTGCAGCGGCTCTGCCCGTTCTGCCTCGCTTCCTCGTCAGGCACCTGTCCTGGAAGGCAAACGCACAGGAACACGGAAAAAACACAAAAAAGAGGAGGTACAGGGGAGGTCTGTGCCACGGGGCATGCACAGAGGGCAGACGAGAGTATCTAAACCTCAAACGTGGGAACTTCCTGGGAAATGCTTTATAAGTGAACTGGAGAAAACGCTCAAAATAACTTTTATTTTAAAAAACAAACAAACCAGAAGCGTTTCTTTTAGGGAGAATTGGTATAGAGTAGGCATAGGCAAACTGGGCGTGCCAGATGTTTTGGGACTACAACTCCCATCATCCTTTCGGTAACTCTATACCAGGCCTAGGCAAACTCTGGCCCTCCAGATGTTTTGGGACTACAACTCCCATCGTCCTTTCGGTAACTATAGCTGGCATAGGCAAATTTGGCCCTCCAGATGTTTTGGGACTACAACTCCCATCGTCCTTTCAGTAACTCTATAGCAGGCACAGGCAAACTCTGGCCCGTCCAGATGTTTTGGGACTACAACTCCCATCGTCCTTTCAGTAACTCTATACCAGGCCTAGGCAAACTCTGCCCCTCCAGATGTTTTGGGACTACAACTCCCATCGCCCTTTCGGTAACTCTATACCAGGCCTAGGCAAACTCTGGCCCTCCAGATGTTTTGGGACTACAACTCCCATCATCCTTTCGGTAACTCTATAGCAGGCCTAGGCAAACTCTGGCCCGTCCAGATGTTTTGGGACTACAACTCCCATCATCCCTGACCACTGATCCTGTTAGCTACGGATGATGGGAGTTGTAGTCCCAAAACATCTGGAGAGCCGAGTTTGCCTATGCCTGCTATAGAGTTACCGAAAGATTGAAAGAAAGAAAAAGAAGTGTTTTATGTATGCCAACGGAAAGAAGATTCAGTACCAACCAGGGAGGAATGGCAGACTAAATTAATGGACCATGCCAAAAATTAAGGGATTAACAGGGAACCAAGAGGTGGGGGAACTTTATCAAAGACCAGGGGAAATTCGTGGATTGTCTGAAATGTTACTGTTCATCAGCGGGATCAATTTAAACCGAACAGTTAAAAATTAATGCTAAAAGGAGAACTAGGGAGGAATTAATAACTGAAGTAATGTAGGAGTTGCAGTGTTTTATATATATATATATATATATATATATATATATATATATATATGTATATGTATATATGTATATATATATATGTATATATATGTACACACACACACACACACACACACACACACACAGTGGTACCTCGGGTTAAGTACTTAATTCGTTCCGGAGGTCCGTTCTTAACCTGAAACTGTTCTTAACCTGAAGCACCACTTTAGCTAATGGGGCCTTCGGCTGCTGCCGCGCTGCCGGAGCACGATTTCTGTTCTCATCCTGAAGCAAAGTTCTTAACCTGAAGCACTATTTCTGGGTTAGCGGAGTCTGTAACCTGAAGCGTATGTAAGCCGAAGCGTATGTAACCCGAGGTACCACTGTATATAAGAAACCATAAACGGAGTGCGAGGGGGGAGTCAAAACACACCTATTTGTTGGATTGTGTTTCTGTTAAAATATTTCCGAAACGTTTTGTTCTCAAACTTGGGTTTCCGGCTGGACTACGGCCCCTGGCCGCTGGTCCTACTAGCTGGGGACGATGGGAGTTGTAGTCCGACGACAGGCGGGGACTCAGGTTTGAGAAAACGCTTGATGCCTGAAGTTCACCGTCCTGTCTTCTCAGTGGCCGACCAGATGCCCCGGTGGAGTTGCTGGATCAGGCCCTGTCCTTGCTGCAGTCAACCAGACCCCCCACCCGTGGCAGGTCCTGAGTGCGAATCTCCCCACTCGAGATCCCCAGCAATCTCCTGCAATAGGAGAACTGTGGTGAGCAGCTGTCGTAGACTTTTCCGCATCCCCCCCTCCTAATTCTCTTTTAAAGCCTGCCTCTTACAGGAAGCCTTGCCGTTTCTGAATTATTATTATTATTAATCTCTGGAGGTTTGTATCCTGCCTTGTTCCTCTCCCAAATGGGTTTCGAGGTTGCGTGAGCATTGCTCTGCCCCCAATCCGGTCCCCAAGACGACCCTACAAAGTAGGTTTCGGCTGCGAGAGGCACAGCGAGCGGGAGGATTCGAACTCGTGTCTTCTCCCAGGCAAATCCCAGCGCCGGCACCACAGCTGGGTCTTCTCAACTACCACTGTGATAGGAATTTTATGGTCTTAAATATATGGTAATGTTCATAAGTGTACCAACCAAGCACATACATAGATCAGCACAGGAAGACCAACCTGGAACCATTTTGATTCCCCAAACTGATCAAATGTTTTCTCTGCAAGGTCAAAGTGGAAAAGCCTCCCCATTGTCTTTTCCTTCACAAATTCTGTCTTAAGGGTATGTCTGTGTTTGAATAGGGTGTGAGCCTGTGACCTGGCCCAGGAACTAAGTATTTATCATTACAAAAGACTGGCCAGGCTCCCCAGGCAATCCAATCAAGTAACTGCCAGACAGGAGATAAACAAGGACAGGAGAAAAACAGTATTAAAATTTCTGTGATGTAGGTGGGATATATCTGAGGGGTGGTCTTAGGTTACACCCCTTCTGTGATGTATGAATGATGTTTCTGGGGGTGGTCTTGATCTACAGGGGGGCAATTTCAATAGTCTTTATAAGGCCTTGCAAGCCATTTTTCTGGGTCCCTCATCTCTCCTGCATGTGAGGGGAGCACCCTGTTGCAACAGATCAATAAAGATCAGGCTTATGCTTTGCTTCTCAATATTCTCTGGTTGGCCTGTGTTATCTTCTCCTACCAATAGGGAACCTATGTAAGGACTCTATATGGGCTCTTGGATACCCCATAAGGGAAAAGGGCAATTTTTTGTTTACAACACCGCCCAGCAACGCCATGCCAGGGGGGAAAAAACAAACCACGAAGAGTGCAAGCAATTTGCTTTCCCGCAAGCAAGCGTAAAAAAATATATAAATGAGGCAGAGCGACAATTGCTTAGCTCAGCTACGGGGGCGGGTGGGAGGGAAGGAGGACGTCAATCGTGCCTTCGGCTAACAATGCCCTCTGTGATCGCGTCTGCTGCTCTCGCACTCGCTCCCCCCGCCGCTGCCGGTGCCTCCCGGCAGATCCTGCCAAGGTAATTTTCACGCAGAGGAGCGGTGGCTTTTTCAAGCCGGATGACTCAGTCAGAGCCAGGAGAAGGGGCGACTGCAGATTGCTTTTTTCGCCCAAGGACGCAGATTCCCGTCACAGCACCCACGGAGGCCCCCCGGGGAGACGTAAGTCGCCACCGTAAAGGACTTACGCACGACCCAAAGCGTGTCGTCCTTTCTCCCTGGGGAGCCCCCTCCCCCCAAAAAACAACACACCGTTGCCTAAGACCTTTGCAAAAGGGGTTGCTTCAAAGACCCCTTGCATGGATCCCCAGAGAGGGCCTTTTGCTCACGAGTAGCAGCCCGTTCATCCCCATTTATTTATCTCAATTTGATGTGCTGTATCTTTTTTTGCATGTGTCCTGGCCTTCGGCGGACAGTGGGGGGGAACAGAAGTGCAGCACAATGGTTAGGGTATTGGGCCATGAGCTGGCTGACCAGGGTTCAAAACCCCAATCCACCCTGAAGCTCGCTGGGTGACTTTTGGGGCGGCTGCCGTCTCTTAGCCTAAGCCACATCGCAGGGTTGCTGTGAGGAAGGAACAGGGAGAACCACCTTGAGCTCCGTGGAAGGTAGAGGTGGAATGCAAATGAAAAGACACCGGCTGCCCTTGATCCGAGTCAGCAGATCATTCTTATAAGAGCACCTCTTTCAGAAATCGGTGCCGGGGTTTTGGGTTTTCCTCTTCCCTCCCTGTCCCCTTTGCCTTGTGTGTCGTGGAGGGTTTTGGTTTTCCCCCTCCTTCTTCTAACGCAGTTGTCCTGCGGAGAGACCAACTGCCTCGCTTTCTGCTCCAGAAGCCGTTTAGGCAGGGTGCACAAAAGGCAGGGTGCACAAAAGGTTCTGCATATGCAGAACCTGACGACACCCTGCCTTTCTATTCATATAGGAAGATATCCACAAAAGGGTTTCTGGAGAGAGTGGCAAACCCTTTCGGGTTCTTAACCGTGGGGTTCCCAGAAATGGGAGGAGAGGGTGGGGTTTTTTTTGGGGGGGAGCAGAAAAGAGAGGGGGGCCTCTACTTTCCTAGCCAAGTAAAGAATAGTGTGTTGAGGATTTTATATCTATATATGCAAGTACACTCAGCCAAGCAACATCAATTTTTAAGCGTTTCGGCAGGGAAGGAGGGAGCAGAGGAAGGGGGGGGAATGCAAAGCAGCCACCCCCCCAAAGCACCTTCTTCTTCTGATCAATGGGAAGCTTAATGAGTTTCCCTCCCCGCAATGTAAGCCAGCCTCCGCAAGTGACTCACTCTCCTGGTTTTCTCTTCTCCCTGTGCTGCCACCTCTGCCTGCAGCTTAGCTGGTGTTCTCAAACGCTGCGGGAGTCGCCATCCCGAAAAAGGGTTTTTTTCTGGCGCTCTCTTAACACGGCACCCCAAACCCTACACAAAAAGGGGACCCCTCTGCTATGCCAAGTCTCTCTCTCTCCCCCCCCCCCCCGGCGCAGATGCAGAACCTGACGACACCCTGCATTTCTATTCATATAGGAAGATATCCACAAAAGGGTGGCAAAACCGCCACTTTCACCCACAGGGGTCCTCCGTCGGTTGGGGCGCAGCCCGAATCTGCAACCGTGCAGCGCCGTTCGGGCATGCCGCCTCGCAGCAGCTGCTTCAAGCAAACTCCCTAACTCCCAAGTTGCTAGACCTCATGACTTTGGAAAGCAGGACACCCCGAGGGGCCGGAAGGGAACCGATCCCCGTAGCTGCGGAGATGGCGAGGGCTATTTCAATACGGTGGTACCCTGGCTCACGTGTTTATTTCTTAAAAGCCGTTCCACAGGCGACAGCGAGAGAGCGGGTGTCCCTCGCCAACTGTATTGCTCGACGGCTCTTCTGCCCAAGCACATATCTCGGGTGGGAAAAGCCAGTGGCAGGTGAGGTTAAAACCTCCGCCGATTCCATGTTAGTGCAGGGGCCGCGTAAGGTCAAGGAGTTTGTATTCTTCTCCTCCTCAACCCCCTGAACCCTGGCCGCGTGCTTTAGATCTAATTTAAGGAATTCTGCCCAAGCGGGTGAAATCTTGGGGCTCCACCCTCGTGCCCCGCCAAGCTTTTATTTGTAGTGGGGTAGGAGAAGAAAATAGGGACGCGGGTGGCGCCGTGGGTTAAACCACAGAGCCTAGGGCTTGCCGATCAGAAGGTCGGCGGTTCGAATCCCCGCAATGACGGGGTGAGCTCCCGTTGCTCGGTCCCTGCTCCTGTCAACTTAGCAGTTCAAAAGCACACCAGTGCAAGTAGATAAATAGGTACTGCTCCGGCGGGAAGGTAAACGGTGTTTCCGTGCGCTGCTCTGGTTCGCCAGAAGCGGCTTAGTCATGCTGGCCACATGACCCGGAAGCTGTATGCCGGCTCCCTCGGCCAGTAAAGAGAGATGAGCACCGCAACCCCAGAGTCGGCCACGACTGGACCTAATGGTCAGGGGTCCCTTTACCCTTTAGGAGAAGAAATGTATTTAGCGTTAAGGCTGGGAGTGCGTACCCAATTCTGACCGAACTTAGCCTCCTGAATGTATATTGTGCTTCTGACCGCAGGGGCAGAGAGCAGCTGTCCTGGCTACGGATTGTGCTCCTCGAATTTGTGCGGTCTTCTTTTAGAGCCATCCAAGGCGGCGGCCCATGGCTGCCCCCTGTGGCAGGGAGTTCCACAGTTGAACGCTTCAAATATCTTAAGGGCTGTCACACGGAAGAGGGAGCATGCTTGTTTTTCCCTGCTCTGGAAGGTAAGACTCAAATCCATGGCTTCAGAGTGACAAGAAAGGAGAGGTTGGGTGGCCATCTGCCATGGATGCTTTAGCCGAGATTCCTGCACTGCAGGGGGTTGGACTAGATGACCCTCGGGTCCCTTTCTCTTTTTCTATGAACTCTGCACTGTGCAAATGACATTTTCTTTGGTCTGTGCTGAATGACCCCAGAGTTTCATTATTATGAGAGAAAAAACCACCTATCAACTTTCTCCACCGCAGGCACAATCTTACCTTTTCTTCAAACCTGTAAGGAAGCCTTGCACTGCCTTCTCTGTCTGTCAAAAAACTCTCCACAGACCCAGAGGTTTTTGCTCCACTCGCAAAGGTTCTTTCCACTGGGCCACAAAATGTTTGGGAACTCGGGATTATTTTGCACCCGTTCTAAGCTGGTTTTAAAAATAGTGGTGTGTGTTTTTATGCCTTCCGAGCGTTCGGGAAGATCATACAAAACTCAGGGGATATTCTTCGGCAGATAACCGACCCTGCCGTAAGCCGAACTGCAAAGCTTCTAAAGCGAAGAGTCGGATTGAAAACGCTATTTTAAAAGGGAGAATTTCAAAATGCAACAAAGCTTTTTATTTCGCTCTTCAAACCGAAGGTCACGGAAGGCGGAAAAGAACAGCTTTTCTCCGGAAAAGAAAACCTTTTAAAAGCAACAATAACATTAAATCTGGATAAAAGGGGGGTGGGGCGGCAGAACTTTTTAAGAGCCATTGTTCCCCAGGGGTGGGTGGGTGTGCCAAGGAAGGGAGAAGCCAACCCACCACATTGTCAAGATCGCCGACTGACAACTCTCCAGGATGCGTCTGATTCGACGGGCGGCAGATAACGGCAGCGATTAATGCCGCAGCGATGATGATCCGCCGCCGGTGCCCACAGAGGGGGCCGACACAGCGCAGAGAGGCGGGGGTTGGCGTTTTGCGCCAAGTCGGCCGGAGGTTTCGGGTGGGGCAGCGAGCACGGCCAAAGGGAGCCATAGAGGCCTGAAACATCGGAAGGGCGCTGGCAGGGCATGGCACAGGAGGGGAGCTGGGGCTCTGGGTGGGTGCAGAACGTGGAAACTGTGACCGGGGAACACCAGGAAGGGGCCCTGGCACGGAACTGCAGCGCTGAAAAGTGCCGCCAAGAGCGTACATTAACTTTCCAAGAAGGCAAGGTGACCGGCCGCAATCTGGGCATTTTGGAGGGGCACCTATTGTTTAATAGGGGCTCTTTCCCCAACAACCTCCCGCCCACCCATTCCCGGTTCGAGGCCAGGGACTGGTCCTAGCTGGTGGAAAAGCAAGCCGCCTTGCTGTCTTCCTCTTTCGCCTGAGCTCTCTTGCCATCTAAGCTAAGCCTCCTTCCTTCCTCTGAGCTGGTGGCAGCGGTGGCGGAATCTCCTTCCCCGAAGAGGAGTGCAAAATATCCTTCCTGATCTGCGCTCTCGTCCTCTCTAAGCCCTGACTCGCTGTCGTCACCTGAGGAAAACGCAACACGGGAGCCGTCAGGGAGGGTGGGACACGCGCGCGGCAGGCAACCCAAGTCGGAAGTGTAGATTTCAGCGGCTTGCAAAGGAGCAAATCAAAAGAAAGCAATCGAAATAGCTGAACGCAACAGATGCTTCAAGTCGTCCCCCCAAATTCAGCTGAAAAGGCAACTTTCATTTGCTCAAAGCAAACAGTCTGTAAATTTTGATAACAAACCTGGTTTGCAACGGGCAGTTGAGTAATTTCGAATGCAACTGCAGCTGCTAGTTGCATGATTACTGCAAACCTTGGAGACACAAACCACCTCCTTTCAGCTGATTTCAGGGACACAACGAAGGCAAGTAATTTCTCCTCCCCTGCTCCCCCCCAGCACATCTGCAGGGAAGCTGTTCCCCTGGTTATGGACTCCACTGCGATCTGCACAATATTACAGTTGCTATTATTTTAATTCGTACAACGCCCAACATCCGTAGATCCTGGGGGTGCTCCACAACACAAAATCACAATGTAAAAAACGCATAGCAAAGAACAAAGCAAGCCATCTTAACAACACAGCCAAGCTCTTCTTAGCTTGTAGATCACCTCTCCCTGAAAGCCAGTGCTGGATTTATGAATAAGCTAAACAAGCCCAAAAAAATGTAAAGGAAAAAAACACCTGGATGTAGATTTCCAAAATATGATAAAAAACAAATGAAATAAAACCTACATACAGCAACAGTGTTTTGTGTTGTGTAGGCTCCTAGGATGTAAGTCATGGACCCCGCCTGCTAGCCTGCTCCCTAAAATATCACTGGTTTGCTCCTTTCTATATATAGGGTGGCTTCATTCTGCATGGACTGGTTGCACGGCAACATGTGCAAATGGCTTCAGATATGTATTAGGTCCATCAATTACCATATAGCATAAATTACACACACAAAAACAGCGACAATTTGTGGCTGACAAAGGACAGCTGGACATAGAAAGGGCCCCATTACCTTCAGGAGCTGAGGGCCTCACCAAACCTAAATCTGGCCCTGACCCAAACTGGTGCCAAATGTCTTGCTCTGCTTTCCTTCGGACCCGGTAGCTGAGGGGGGGGGGGTCTTGCCCTCTGGGCAGCCCAAGACCCCCGGACACACAGCCCAGGCTTGTGCCCCAGGGAAGTCAATTTGGCTTCACCCCCAGAGACGCACTCCATTGACCCGAGACGGACAGGTGCTGACAACAATTAGCGCCTTCAGTAGCTTAAAGCTAAAGGGACCCCTGACCATTAGGTCCAGTCATGGCCGACTCTGGGGTTGCGGCGCTCATCTCGCTTTACTGGCCGAGGGAGCCGGCGTACAGCTTCCGGTTCATGTGGCCAGCAGGACTAAGCCGCTTCTGGCGAACCAGAGCAGCGCACGGAAACGCCGTTTACCTTCCCGCCGGGGTGGTACCTATTTATCTACTTGCACTTTGACGTGCTTTCGAACTGCTAGGTTGGCAGGAACAGGGACCGAGCAACAGGAGCTCACCCCGTAGCGGGGATTCGAACCGCCGACCTTCTGATCAGCAAGCCCTAGGCTCTGTGGTTTAACCCACAGCCCTACCCGCGTCCCTCTTCAGTAGCTTAGGGCCTCATCAAACCTAAATCCAGCCCTGCTGTGAACTTGGCTGGGACCCCAAGACCGATGGCAATCATCCCCTGCCGCCTCTCGCCTCCCTTACCTGGCACGGTGAAGTCCTGAGTGTAGATGATCTCGTCCTCCAAGTAGTCATCTTTCAAGTCGTCGTCGTCCTCCTCTTCGTTGTAGCCGTGCAGGTCTTCCAGGTAAGGCACCACCGTCATACTCCGCCATCGGTCCTTCGTCTCCGGGCTGGGCGGGATGGGGACCAGAGGGTCGGCCTGCGCGTGTTTTTTCCGAAACCAGCTGCAGGAAAAGAGGGGAGGGAAGTGAGTGGAGGTGGTGGGTCCTCAGGGTCAGGAACCCTCGACTCACGGAGAGACCCCAGGGGTCATCCAGTCCAACCCTCTGCAATGCAGGAATCTCAAGCAAAGACGGCCACCCAACCTCTGCTTCAAAACCGCCAAGGAAGGAGAGTCCAGCACCTTCCGCTGTGAAACAGCTGTCAACATCAGGAAGGGCTTTCCGACAGAGTCGGAACCTCCTTCCTTGTAACTCGGAGCCATGGGTTCGAGTCCTGTCCTCCGGAGCAAGAGGAGAAAACAAGATTTATCAGCTCCTTTAAAATGAGGCTGCATTTTAAAATTGCATTTTAACCTGTATTTTAAATTGGTTTTCTTTTCTTTTCTCTCCCCCCACACTCTTTCCCCCCCTATTATGTTTTTACTGTGATTTTATTGGTGTCAGCCGCCCTGAACCCCAGCTCTGGCCAGGGAGGGCGGGGCATAAATAAAATTTAATAACAATATTAACAAAATTATTCCCTCTTCCATGGGACAGCTCTTCAGATATTGCAGGCATTTCCAAAGGCCTAATTTACCGTATTTTTTGCTCTATAAGACTCACTTTTTGCCTCCTAAAAAGGGGGAATGTGTGTGCGTCTTATGGAGCGAATGCAGGCTGCGCAGCTATCCCAGAAGCCAGAACAGCAAGAGGGATCGCTGCTTTCGCTGCGCAGCGATCCCTCTTGCTGTTCTGGCTTCTGAGATTCAGAATTATTTTTTTTCTTGTTTTCCTCCTCCAAAAACTAGGTGCGTCTTCTTGTGGTCTGGTGTGTCTTATGGAGCGGAAAATACGGTAATCTGGCCACTGTGGCAGTAAAATCCCTCAAAAAGCTCAACAACTTTGGTTGGCCCCCACGCATGTTCACTTCATCAAATCTGGCCCTCTTTGAAAAAATTTGGGCACTCTTGAGATATTGGAAGAAGGCTATCCTATCTCCTCTTTTCCAGGCTAAACATACCCAGCTCCTTCAACCGCTCCTCATCAGGCTTGGTCCCCAGATCCTTGATCTTCTCGGCTGCCCTTCTCTGCACACCTTCCAGCCTGCCAACATCCGTCTTACAGAGACAGCGCTGAACTAAATGGACTAGTGATCTGACCCAGGTCCTGCCCTCGGGAGCAGGAGGAAACAAGCTTGCTGCATCTTCCATGAGACAGCCTTGGAAGATGGCTCTCACTGGGTCCATCTGGATTTAGTGGTCGGTCTCTGGGTGAATCTTAGAACTGCAGGGCTGGAAGGGACCCCAGGGGTCATCTAGCCCAACCCCCTACGATCGAGGAACCTTTTGCCCAACGTGGGGCTCGAACCCACGACCCGGAGCTTAAGAGCTATTTCAGCCTGGCGTGTTGGGGGCACATTTCCTTGTGGGCAATCTTCCAAGGGCCACGTGGAAGGCGTGGGGGGCCAGAGGCAGTTCTTTAAAGAAGGGCGGAGCCATATTTGCAAATCTTGCCTTTGCGGCTAAATTAAAAGCCGCGCGAGGTCGCCCCTAGGCACACAGAGAGCTCTCCGTCCAAGCTAATGAGAGGACGTTTTTCCAGGTCGAGAACCTGCGCCAGCCAGGCGAGAGCCCACAAGGAAGGGGTGGAGCACAGCCAGCGAAAGGTGTGCATTTTAGAATCATAGAATTGTAGATCTGGAATGGATGCTTTTGAATTCTGGTGCTGGAGGAGACTCTGGAGAGTCCCATGGACTGCAAGAAGATCCAACCTCTCCATTCTGAAGGAAATCAGCCCTGAGTGCTCACTGGAAGGACAGATCCTGAAGCTGAGGCTCCAAGACTTTGGCCACCTCAGGAGAAGAGAAGACTCCCTGGAAAAGACCCTGATGTTGGGAAAGATGGAGGGCGCAAGGAGAAGGGGACGACGGAGGACGAGATGGTGGGACAGTGTTCTCGAAGAGACCAGCATGAGTTTGACCAAACTGCGGGAGGCAGTGGAAGACAGGAGGGCCTGGCGTGCTCTGGTCCAGGGGGTCACAAAGAGGCGGACACGACTAAACGATTGAACAACAACAACAACAAGGGGAGGCAATGGTGCCCATCAACAGAGCTGGAAGGGACCCCATGGGTCATCTAGTCCAACCCCCTACAAAGCAGGAATTTTTTTTCGCCCAACGTGGGGCTCGAACCCACAACCCGGAGTTTAAGAATCTTGTGCTCTACTGACTGAGCGACCCCATTAACGCAACAGCAAGGGCTAGCCCTCTCCTTCCAGACTGGGGACTGGGAGCGGCCGCCGGGACCACATAACACCGGTTCTGAGAGATCTGCATTGGCTCCCAGTACGTTTCCGAGCACAATTCAAAGTGTTGGTGCTGACCTTGAAAGCCCTAAACGGCCCAGTATCCCTGAAGGAGCGTCTCCACTCCCATCGTTCAGCCCGGACACTGAGGTCCAGTGCCGAGGGCCTTCTGGCGGTTCTCTTGCTGCGAGAAGTGAGGTTACAGGGAACCAGGCAGAGGGCCTTCTCGGTGGTGGCGCCCGCCCTGTGGAACGCCCTCCCTTCAGATGTGAAGGAAATAAGCAGCTATCTTCTCTTTAAAAGACATCTGAAGGCAGCCCTGTTCAGGGACGTTTTTAATATCTAATGCTGTACTGTTTTTAACACTTGATTGGGAGCCGCCCAGAGTGGCTGGGGAAAGTCAGCCAGATGGGCGGAGTTTAAATAAATTATTATTATTGTTGTTGTTGTTGTTGTTGTTGTTCCAGCCCTTCTCAGGGAGATAGGCTACTTTTCCACCCATCTATCCACTGCAAGGCTCTGAAGCCAACTGCCAACTGGCAATGGTGGGGAGCGCAGAGTTCTTAATCACATCAGCCCCACCAATTGCCTCCTATCAAGGTCAGCATCTGGGGAGCCTGTGTGTTGGGAGGGGAAGCAGACAGATTCTTTTTACAGCTGTGCCAGCCCTCCCAAGACTGCAGCTGCCATCTGGGAGTTAAGGATTTCCTAGAAAATAACCGTCAGGCTTTCTTTTAAATCCATTTGCTGTCATTTGCTTGAACGTTTGCTCCCCGTCTGCTCCAGCTGGGATTTCTGGACTGTGTATTTTATTATTATTATGATACAGTGGTACCTCGGGTTAAGTACTTAATTCGTTCCGGAGGTCCGTTCTTAACCTGAAACTGTTCGTAACCTGAAGCACCACTTTAGCTAATGGGGCCTCCCGCTGCCGCAGCACGATTTCTGTTCTCATCCTCAAGCAAAGTTCTTAACCCGAGGTACTATTTCTGGGTTAGCGGAGTCTGTAACCTGAAGCGTATGTAACCAGAGGTACCACTATAATATTAATATTAATAAATAAATTTATACCTCGCCCATCTGGGCAGCTCCCAACAGAATATTAAAAACACGGTAAAACATCAAACATTAAAAACTTCCCTAAACAGGGCTGCCTTCAGATGTCTTCTAAAGTCAGATAGTTGTTTATTTCCTTGACATCTGATGGGAGGGCGTTCCACAGGGCAGGCGCCACTACCGAGAAATCTACCGCCCTTCATCCACAGATCTCAAGGAGTCTCAGAACATTAAAAAATTCAATGTATTTTTGTGCAGGATACCAAAATGCATCTGCTCCCAAAACAGTAAAGGTAAAGGTAAAGGGACCCCTGACCATTAGGTCCAGTCGTGGACGACTCTGGGGTTGCGGCGCTCATCTCGCTTTCTTGGCCGAGGGAGCCGGCGTACAGCTTCCGGGTCATGTGGCCAGCAGGACTAAGCTGCTTCTGGCGAACCAGAGCAGCGCACGGAAATGCTGTTTACCTTCCCGCCAGAGGGGTACCTATTTATCTACTTGCACTTTGAGGTGCTTTTAAACTGCTAGGTTGGCAGGAGCAGGGACCGAGTACGGGAGCTCACCCCGTTGCGGGGATTCGAACCGCCGACCTTCCGATCGGCAAACAGTAGGTTATTATTTTTTTAAAAAACTGAATCCTCAAAATTATTAATAAAAGGAAACGAAGAAAAGAGCCTCTGTTTAGGTTTCCAGTCTGCTCCTTCGTCATCGTCCCACCACCAATATACAGGCTCTGAGCCTTCTACCCCTGGGGGTTCCCCGGCTGCTGCCTTCCACCGCTCCTCAGCAACCAGCCGGACCATGGCAATATCCCAGACCATGAGGACTAGAGCCTTCCTTTATGTTCAGGGGAGAAAGCACAGATCAGTGGTGGCACACACATTTTGCCCGCGAAAAGGTTCCGAGTCCCCAATCTGAAGCCCTGGACAGTTATCCAGGCAGCTGGCTCGGACAATCCTACAGCGGGGCTGCCCTTGAAGCTGTCCCAGAAACTCCAGCGGGTGCAGAATGCAGCAGTGAGGCTCCTCACGGGGTCTCTGCCATGGGAGCATATTCACCCAGTGCTTTTCCAGCTGCACTGGCTCCTGGTGGAGTACAGGATCAGATTTAAGGTGCTGCTTTTGACCTTTAAAGCCCTTCACGGCCTAGGACCCTTGTACCTACGGGACCGCCTCTCCCGGTATGCCCCACGGAGGACCTTAAGGTCCATAAATAGCAACACCCTAGTGGTCCCGGGCCCTAAGGAAGTTAGATTAGCTTCAACCAGAGCCAGGGCCTTTTCAGCACTGGCCCCGGCCTGGTGGAACGCTCTGCCTCATGAGACCAGGGCCCTGCAGGATCTGATTTCTTTCCGCAGGGCCTGTAAGACAGAGTTGTTCCGCCTGGCCTTTGGCTTGGAGCCAATTTGATTCCCTCCCTCTCTTTCTTTTTTCTTTTCCTTCTCCTCCTGCGAGGAGGCTACATTTTAATATTTTAATGTTTCATTATTTTAATGTTGTATTTTAATTTTGTTTTTAAGTTGTAATCATTCAACTTGTTTTTATTATTGCTTGTAAGCCGCTCTGAGCCCGGCCTTGGCTGGGGAGGGCGGGGTATAAATAAAAATTATTATTATTATTATTACTTTATTATTATTATTAGCAGTCGGGCCAATGGTCTGACTCAAGCCAGACCGCAGTTTCCCACAAAGCAGACTGGGACGCGACAGAACGGCAAACATTAGCAGCGCGGGTGGTCAAGACGCTCTATTTTAAGTCCCTTCTCTTTCCCCCACCTGCGTGTGTCCTACTTAACACAGGAGTAAAAAAAAAAAATAGCTTCGAACCCTGCAGGGAGATATTGATTGCAGCCCCTTCTGGGAGATTATATTCAAACATTTGCATATGGTGAGGATGAGAAGGGAAAGTGTGGGGGGGGGGGGAAGGATTGTGATTGTAATTCAGAGTGAGGCGGTGAAGGGGAAACGAAGGAAGGTTCTCTCCTGCATTTCCTGGGGAGCGGGAGAGAAAAATGGAACCACAGAAACAATTTCCATGTTGTTTGCATGTGCACGCTAAACTGAATGAAGGGTGGCCCTTCCTGCTTTGTGTGTATGTTGTATGTCTCAGACCCGCCCCCCAGTTCTGAATTAATAAAAGAGGGAGGGGTGGGTGGCAAAGACTACCCCCCTGGGCCTTGCCCTGTATAACCTGGGTAGTTACTGAGGGCCCAGAAAGAAGCAAAGAGCCGTTTCCAAGCTTGAAAGCAGTTGGAGCAGGATATTGGCCCATGGTTCCCCTACGTTGCAATCTTTAATCTTTGCTGACCTTTAAAGTCCTAAACGGCCTCGGTCCTGTATACCTGATGGAGCGTCTCCACCCCCATTGTTCTGCCCGGACGCTGAGGTCCAGCTCTGAGGGCCTTCTGGCGGTTCCCTCATTGCGAGAAGCAAAGCTACAGGGAACCAGGCAGAGGGCCTTCTCGGTAGTGGCGCCCGCCCTGTGGAACGCCCTTCCAGCAGATGTCAAAGCGATAAACAACTACCTGACATTCAGAAGACATCTTAAGGCAGCCCTGTTCAGGGAAGTTTTTAACGTGTGATATTTTACTGTATTTTTGGTTTCTATGGAAGCCGCCCAGAGTGGCTGGGGAGGCCCAGCCAGATGGGCGGGGTATAAATAATAAATTATTATTATTATTATTAATTTATTTGCTTTTTATCTTATATTTTGGAAATGTACATCCCCCTTCAGTTTTTTGGGGGCCCCCCAAAAGAGTTGGGCCCTAAGCTATAGCTTGTTTAGCTTATACCTAAATATGTACCGTATTTTTTGCTCTATAAGACTCACTTTTGCCCTCCTAAAAAGTAAGGGGAAATGTGTGTGCGTCTTATGGAGCGAATGCAGGCTGCGCATCTATCCCAGAAGCCAGAACAGCAAGAGGGATTGCTGCTTTCGCTGCACAGCGATCCCTCTTGCTGTTCTGGCTTCTGGGATTCAGAATATTTTTTCTCTCGTTTTCCTCCTCCAAAAACTAGGTGCGTCTTGTGGTCTGGTGCATCTTATAGAGCGAAAAATACGGTAACTTGCAATAAGTGCTTCTCGGCTCTCGCCAACTCCTGACCACCATCAGCCACCCAATCTGCAACTGGACTGGGGCACCCTGTTGCCCTTGTTGTGATCCATTATCGAGCAGGAAGACGAATGAATGAAAACATGGCATCTCTCTCCAGGAGAGTGGCTGGGTGAGGGAGGAGAGAAAGGGGGAGCCCCTCTAACCATTTCCATTCCCTCTCCAAGTGCCGCAGTAGAGTCCTTGACTCTGAACACGGACCCCACTTCAAAAAAGAAAAAGGTGGGATCTGAATGCCATATATAAAAAACATGTATGGGATAGCTCGGTCGGTAGATCACAAGGCTCGTAATCTCGGGTTCGTGGGTTCGAGCCCCACGTTGGGCAAAAGATTCCAGCGTTGCAGAGGGTTGGACTAGATGACACTCGTGGTGCCTTTCAACTCTAAAGTTCTACAATCTTGCAAGATGGCTATAGGTAATCAGATAAGTAATACAGGTGAGGGAATCCTGTCCGGGCTGGAAATTTCTGCGGGCTTCTTTCTAAGGATGGATGCCCAGCTGGTCAAGTCTGATTGGGTTTGAAAACAAATCAGCTAAAAGGTAAAGGACCCCCGGACGGTTAAGGCGACTAGGGGGTTACGGCGCTCATCTCGCTTTCAGGCCGAGGGAGCCGGCGTTCGTCAGCAGGCAGCTTTCCAGGTCATGGGGCCAGCAGGACTAAACAGCTTCTGGTGCAATGGGACACCGTGACGGAAACCAGAGCACACGTAAATACCGTTTGCCTTCCCGCCACAGCAGTACCTATTTATCTACTTGCACTGGCGTGCTTTCGATCTGCTAGGTTGGCAGGAGCTGGGACAGAGCAACAGGAGCTCACCCCGTCGTCGCGGGGATTCGAACCGCCGACCTTGTGATCGGCAAGCCCAAGAGGCTCAGTGGTGTAGACTACAGCGCCACCCGCGTCCCTGCTAAAAAGGTGTGCTTAATTAGTCTATGGAGTTTTTTTTTTTTTAAAGTGACATGCTATAGTGGGAATGGCTTTTGCTTTGCACACAGATCACAGAATTGTAGGATTGTAAGGGACGACGAGGGTCCAAACCCCGGAGGGTTTCGGGTTCAATCCCTGATCTCTCCAGTTAAGGCTGGGGGAGAACCCTCCCTGAGCCCCCGCCTGCCCTGTTTCGCACCCACCTTGGGTGGTTTTGCCAGATCGGTGGTGTGTGTATTGTATTGAACTTTATTACGGCCATTGGCCCATCACACGACAGTTTCCCATACCAACATAATGTACTTAAACCTCCAAATTTAAAACCGCCAAAACTTACAAAAAACAGACAAGAACCAAAGCAAAACAAAAGCAGAAGACCAACATCATACATTACAATAAATTTGTAACATAAACATCGCCCTCTACTCATAAATTAGTAGAAGACATCAATGGTGATATCACCTAATTACATCCTAAAACATAGATCATAGTTTAGAGGGATTATCCGAGCCGCACAGGAGTCCGTTTCTCTTCTTTAGGGATAGAACGCTGATCAAGAATCTGGCAACCATGAGTGATCTTAGGGGGTCATCATCATTTAATAGGTGGTGTGTGTGCTTGTGGCCCCTTGCCAATCTACACCTGCGATTCTATGAATAAACAACAGAGCTGTAAAAACAGGGGCGAACGTAACCAATAGGGCAATGGGTGGGAAGAAGAAGAAGAGTTTGGATTTGATATCCCGCTTTATCACAACCCGAAGGAATCTCAAAGCGGCTAACGTTCTCCTTTCCCTTCCTCCCCCACAACAACCACTTTGTGAGGTGAGTGGGGCTGAGAGACTTCAGAGAAGTGTGACTGGCCCAAGGTCACCCAGCAGCTGCATGTGGAGGAGCGGAGACGCGAACCCAGTCCCCCAGATTACGAGACTACCGCTCTTAACCACTACACCACACTGGAAAGCTGGAGCCGTCATGGTGGCGTCTCTGCGGCCCTCGTTTTTGGGGCAAGAGGAGCCCTAGGAACGGAAGGGTTGAGCCCCATTTATCCGGGCAGTGGTGTGACAGGAGAGAGTCTAAAATAGTAACGGTAAAAGCCCTGGGAGGAGGTTGCAAGGGCCCAGTTAGTAGGGAATGCGCGGCTTCAGCATGCCAGCGCTTGATCTCTGCACCAGGCAGCCTACAGCCTCTCCGCGGCTGGGTCTCTGGGGACGGCCCTTCAGTTCCAGCTGGGTTAGCGTGACATGAAAGGGCTGACAAAGCACCACGAGGGTGGAGGGAAAGGGGGTGGTGGAATGGGAGCAGCCAAAAACAGCAGAGACAGTGGGCGCGGGTGCAAACAGGCACCTTGGAAACCTGCAGAGAGGTCTGCTCAGGGGAACCTCTCTGCATAGGAGCAGTTGACAGAGACTCTCAAATCTTAGCCCTCTCGTGGTCCCTTCCGACTCTGTGTATGGTCTGTAGTCTGCTGGCAGTAGGAGTACAATATGGGCACGTCTTCAAGTTAACATCTTACATTAAAAACCTGACAGTGCCAAACTATGAAAGGCTTTCCACCAAAGCCAGACTAAACGTCTTTCCTTCTGCAGTGTTGAGAGGAGTTCCCTACCAGGACAGACTTTGCTCGTGTGCCCAAGACATCGATTCCATAAAACATATTTTGTTGCACTGTGCAAAATATGACCAAGTCAGGGCTGAGCTGATATTACCCTTGCTGGTACCTTTCCCGGGAAAATCAGAGGCTCACTATGTCAGGTTCCTATTGGAAGACCTGACAAACGCTAGAACGTTAGCAGTGGCAAAGTTTTTATCGGTGCTTGCAAGAACCAATGATCCCTATATTCTGAACAAAATGCTTGTTTAACCTGGAGGTAGGCTGTCTGAATTGTGCATTGCTTTGTAACGATTTGTTGGGTCTCTGGAGCGTAATAAAGATTGTTGTTGCTTTGGTTCTACCTTGCAAGATGCATGTGTGTGGACAAAGGCTATAACAGGTTCAACTCCGCAAAGGGCATCTCTGGATCAGAGGGAGGAAGAAGGAAAAGGGATCAAGGAGGGAGTAGGGGATGGCAGTCGAGAATACGAGGCTGGCTGGACAAGCAATCCACCTGGAATGAGGCAGTTTGCTTGTGGGCTTGGCAGAGGCTTATAGGAAGACGAGGAGCTGCCTGAGTCTGACCATGAGGTGCAGCTGCCTACGCAGACTGGCAGCAGCTCCCAGTCAGGGAATCTTTCCCAACCCAGGTTCAATGTGGGTTGGGCTGGGAATGTGCCTTGCCTGAGACCCTGAAGAGCCTCGGCCAGCTATAACAGAAATAGAAATACTTTGGGTGGCGCTGAGGGTTAAACCACAGAGCCTAAGGCTTGCCGATCAGAAGGTCAGCGGTTCGAATCCCCGCAATGACGGGGTGAGCTCCCACTGCTCTGCTCCTGCTCCTTCCAACCTAGCAGTTCGAAAGCACGTCAAAGTGCAAGCAGATCAATAGGTACTGCTCCGGCGGGAAGGTAAACAGCGTTTCCGTGTGCTGCTCTGGTTTGCCAGAAGCGGCTTAGTCCTGCTGGCCACATGACCCGGAAGCTGTACGCCGGCTCCCCCGGCCAATAAAGCGAGATGAGCGCCGCAACCCCAGAGTCGGCCACGACTGGACCTAATGGTCAGGGGTCCCTTTACCTTCCACATTCCATTCCACCCCTTCCTCCTGGCTCTCCATGACCCCCCCCCAGCAGCTGAGCCAGCATTCCACACCTCCTGAGCACGTTCTGTTCTGACGGAGGCGTTCTACTGGGCATGCTCCATGGGCACGGAATGCGGACTTCCCTTCCGGAGGGGGAGGATGCAACAAAAAGGGAACTTTGCCTTTTGGGACCCCCCCTCAAAAATATATATATTTCGCCCTTCTGCAAACCTTGGGGGGAGGGGAGAAATCCACCCATGCTTGCCCATTCTTCCACTTGCGTGCAGATGCAGACATTTTTTTCCGGGTGAGGATCCACAGCCAGGACATTTGAGTTCTCTATTGGTACACAGGATCCCACCCACCAACAGTTTTACTGGGGAATTCCATACCTGCTGTGGGCTTTTACTAGGGCAACTTAGCCTTTCCTCCGAAGCAACTGCATGCTTTTTATCGATCCGCGAGCGAGCTTTGAAAGCTTCCCCGAAGGCTTTTTAAAGAACCAAATGGGATGCTTTTCTTTTTTTTTAAAAAAAAGGGTTGTAAATTACCCAGCGCTGCTCCCCTCTCGGCTGCCTTTTATCCTTCCTTCCTGCTGCCTCCGAGCAAAGCAGCAGAGAAGTGGTTCGTGCCCAACCACCACCACAAAAAAAATCCCATCACAATCAGATAGAAGGAAGCAGCAGCAGCAGAAGAAGAAACCTCAAGCACTCACTTGTGGTGTCTTATCTGTTGTATCGAAAACCTCTTGGCTGGTTCGTATTCAAGCATTCCTGGAAAAGAAAGGGGAGGCAGAGAGAAACATTCAAGTTATGCATCAAGTACCAGGCAGCTGGTGAAAAAGGGGTTCAGAGTTGTTGCTGTCGTCCTCCATTATTATTATTAATTAAATTTGTTTGCCACCCTTTACCCGCAGATCCCAGGGCAGTTCACAATCACAACATAAAATTATGGTAAGGTAAAGGTAAAAGCCATGGTTTTCCTGGTAGTGATGTCTGGAAGTGAGAGCTGGACCATCAAGAAGGCTGATCGCCAAAGAATTGATGCTTTTGAATTGTGGTGCTGGAGGAGACTCTTGAGAGTCCCATGGACTGCAAGAAGATCAAACCTCTCCATTCTGAAGGAAATCAGCCCTGAGTGCTCACTGGAAGGACAGATCCTGAAGCTGAGGCTCCAGTACTTTGGCCACCTCATGAGAAGACAAGACTCCCTGGGAAAGACCCTGATGTTGGGAAAGATGGAGGGCACAAGGAGAAGGGGACGACAGAGGACGAGATGGTGGGACAGTGTTCTCGAAGCTACCAGCATGAGTCTGACCAAACTGCGGGAGGCAGTGGAAGACAGGAGGGCCTGGCGTGCTCTGGTCCATGGGGTCACGAAGAGTCGGACATGACTAAACGACTAAACAACAACAAAGGTAAAGGGACCCCTGACCATTAGGTCCAGTCGTGGCCGACTCTGGGGTTGCAGCGCTCATCTCGCTTTATTGTCCGAAGGAGCCGGCATACAGCTTACGGGTCATGTGGCCAGCAGGACTAAGCCACTTCTGGCGAACCAGAGCAGCGCACGGAAACGCCGTTTACCTTCCCGCCGGAGCGGTACCTATTTATCTACTTGCACTTTGACGTGCTTTCAAACTGCTAGGTGGGCAGGAGCAGGGACCGAGCAACGGGAGCTCACCCCGTCATTGCGGGGATTTGAACCGCCGACCTTTTAATCGGCGAGTCCTAGGCTCTGTGGTTTAACCCACAGCGCCACCCATGTCCCTTAGAGCACTATGAGACTGCTTTAAATCAACTGTGGGCTTCTCTCCCAGAGGATCCTGGGAGCTGTGAAGACTTACAAAGACACAAAACACATACTTCGGGGAGCATTTCCATGCTCTCTGCGGGGGCAGGAGAGAGGAAGGGTCCCTCCAGAGGCAGCCATACCCCCATCTGCCCCAGCCTATGGTAAAGGACAGAGGGATCTGTAGTTCCAGAAACAAGTCTTGCTCAGTCTGAAGTGCCCTGTAAAACTCAGGTGGGTTTTCTAGGAGACAGCGGTGTTTTGCTTCAATGCTCTTCTAACGTGTACGCATCTCCATCTCCTAATAAACTGGTGCACAAAACAGACCCATTTTTGTTTCGAACTTATTGTTGCAGGGTGGAGGAAGAGTCACAACGAAGCCAGGTCTTGCCATTGTGGCGCCGGCACCTTCCCACGGGCCAATTTGGCCGGGGAGGAGCGCTTTTGATCTTGCTCGGCCTCCGCTGAACACACCTTGTAACGCTGCCATTTGCACTGGGAGAGAGAGGAGAAAACGCTCTCCGCGGCTTCCTCCCTCTGGCTCCAAGCCCAAGCGAGGAGAGGGCCCTGGTCGGAACGGGGAGAAGCAGGCAAGGAGCCACCCCGGCACGAAATGCGGCGCCGTACGGCGATGCCCTCCCATTGTACAAAGTGAGCTCCCGAGACCCTGCCGGCTGCAAACTTAAAAACCTAAAAGTGCGTTGGGGTGCCTGAAGCGAATCAAAATGCAATGCCGAGACGCATTTTGCCCGAGACGAACACCAATTTGCCTGGCAGGGTTTTCTGCTTGCTCGCAGGGTCTCGCAGAGAGCTGTGACGGGAAGCCTCCTGAGTTTTTTTTTAACTGCCACATTGCAGAGTCCTGGGAGCTTAAAAGGGGAGAACGGTGTCTGCCAGGTCGAAACCCACACACAGCTGCAAAGCTCGCTGGGCGATCTTGAGCCAGTCATAATCTCTCGGCCTGAACCACCTCACAGGATTGTTGTGAGCATAAAGGGAGGGAGGGAACACTGAACATGGTCTTTAGCTCCTTTTAAAAAAGGTACAGTGGTACCTCAGGTTAAGTACTTAATTCGTTCTGGAAGTACTTAACCTGAAACTGTTCTTAACCTGAAGCACCACTTTAGCTAATGGGGCCTCTTGCTGCTGCCGCTGTGCCGCCGGAGCACGATTTCTGTTCTCATCCTGAAGCAAAGTTCTTAACCTGAAGCACTATTTCTGGGTTAGCGGAGTCTGTAACCTGAAGCGTATGTAACCTGAAGCATATGTAAACCGAGATACCACTGTAAGGGGACCCCTGACCGTTAGGGCCAGTCGTGGCCGACTCTGGGGTTGCGGCGCTCATCTCGCTCTATAGGTCGAGGGAGCCGGCGTACAGCTTTCGGGTCCTGTGGCCAGCAGGACTAAGCCGCTTCTGGTGAACCAGAGCAGCGCACGGAAACGCCGTTTACCTTCCCGCCGGAGCAGTACCTATTTATCTACTTGCACTTTGACGTGCTTTTGCTAGGTGGGCAGGAGCAGGGACCGAGCAACGGGAGCTCACCCCGTCATTGCGGGGATTCGAACCGCCGACCTTCTGATCAGCAAGTCCTAGGCTCTGTGGTTTAACCCACAGCGCCACCCGCGTCCCTTAGCTCCTTTTTACTGCAACTGTAAAAAAATTCTCACGAGCCTGCTTTTTCCACAATGCTCCATTTAGGAACTGCGATTATTATTATTAAACCAAGCCGTGGAAGACAATTCTTGAGGAATCGTGTGATTAATGGCACCACCCAACGCAGAGGGTTTGCAAGCTGGCCCACCCCCCAGATTGGTGGGAACATGCTCTGGAGACACACCCAACGCTCAGGGAGCAAAGCTGTTCTTGTCTGGGCCGGCTTTGAATGGAGGGAAGCCCAGCTCGGTTTATGGGGCTCTTTTAAATCTATTTTGGCACGCATTTCATCCCGTCAGGAGTGTTGGGAGGGGGGGCAGAGACGCAGGCCCTTGCTGTGTGTTTGGACATGCCGTTGCGGCCCTTCAGACGAGGCGGGCTGCAAATCCAAGAATAAAAGCAAAGTCTGTCGCGGGAGAAACAGGACCAGCTGCCTGGAGAACAGTTCCGAGCCCGGCCTTATGTAACGGCGCTCTGAAGAGATAAGATGCGGGAGCCTTACACCAGAGTGATAACCGTCGCAAAAAAAAGAAGCAAAATCAAAATAGCCGTGCAGATGGCATTGGCTGCAAGGGGGAGGGAGGTTAGTCAGGCACTCGGGGAGAGGCAGGAATGAAGCAAATGATTGCAAGTCTCCTTTGAAGCACCATTTCCGAAACGCAGAAAAATAACCCGTGCATGCAGCGCCGCCTGCAGGAGCCTCTCAGGAACTGCAGCCTTCTGAAGCAGCGGAGGAAAAACCCAATTCATAGAGTTGGAAGGGATCATGAGGAAACTAAGGCCCAGGGGCCGGATCCAGCCCAATCGCCTTCTCAATCTGGCCTGCGGACAGTCCGGGAATCAGCGTGTTTTTACATGGGCAGAATGTGTCCTTTTCTTTAAAATGCATCTCTGGGTTATTTGTGGGGCCTGCCTGGTGCTTTTACATGAGTAGAATGTGTGCTTTTATTTAAAATGCATTTCTGGGTTATTTGTGGGGCCTGCCTGGTGCTTTTACATGAGCAGAATGTGTCCTTTTCTTTAAAATGCATCTCTGGGTTATTTGTGGGGCCTGCCTGGTGCTTTTACATGAGTAGAATGTGTGCTTTTATTTAAAATGCATCTCTGGGTTATTTGTGGGGCCTGCCTGGTGTTTTTACATGAGAAGAATGTGTCCTTTTCTTTAAAATGCATCTCTGGGTTATTTGTGGGGCCTGCCTGGTGTTTTTACACGAGTAGAATGTGTGCTTTTATTTAAAATGCATCTCTGGGTTATTTGTGGGGCATAGAAATTCACTCATTCCCCCCCCCAAAAAAAAATATAGTCCAGCCCTCTGCAAGGTCTGAGGGCCAGTGGACCGGCCCCCTGCTGAAAAAGTTTGCTGACCCCTGCCCTCTGGCCCAACCCCCTGGAACACAAGAATCTTTTGCCCAAAGTTGGGCTCGAACCCACAAACATGATATTAAGAGTCTTGAGCTCTGCCGGCTGAGCTATCCCACTGGCACTGAAATAAGGGGATGGCTAAGAGTGACACATGAAGATTCCCTACTACAGTGGTACCTCGGGTTACATACGCTTCAGGTTACAGATGCTTCAGGTTACAGAGTCCACTAACCCAGAAATAGTACCTCGGGTGTCAGGGAACTGCCATCGGAACGAGAGGAGGAGGAGAGGCTCCACAGCGATGCTGGAGAGGGGCCAAGTAGGGAGAGAGGCAGGTCTCCTGTTGGGGAAGGAATTCAGCGCGACACCAGGGATGGAGGGGGGCCAATGGGGGAAGCGGAGAGCAGGCTCCGAGACTCTTCACTGGACACCAGCGGAGAGAGCACAGGTCCTCCGCTACCCACGCCCACCCTGCGCAGAAGGCTTCCGCGCAGGGAGGCTAGGAGGAGACTGGGCGTCAAACAACTTTTATGTTGGAAAAGGTTGAAGAAACGCCCACTGTCGGATTCTGCCAGCGACTGAGCAGCCACGAAGTGAGGGGCTGTCCAGCCAGGAAGGGTTTAACCAGGCCACCTACCCAGGAGTGGCGGCAACTTATGCACGAGCAACCCCATAACCATTAGATCGGGTTAAGAATTTGATGAGAACAGAAATTGTGCTCCGGCGGTGCAGCGGCAGCAGGAGGCCCCATTAGCTAAAGTGGTGTTTCAGGTTAAGAACAGTTTCAGGTTAAGTACGGACCTCCGGAACGAATTAAGTACTTAAACCGAGGTACCACTGTAGTTCCTCTTCCCCAATCAGGATGTGTGCCTATCTCTCGCTTGCGCTCTGAATTCTCCAATGAATTGAGCTGCTTTCCTCCTTTCTCTTTACTCAAAGCTGCCAAGCTTCTAGTGCTCATCAAGGCTGTGAGAGGGGCCCAAGAGGCCTCCTTTGCTTCTGCCAGAAGCTGTTCCTCTTTTGCAGGAATTGCCAACGATCGAGGAGCGGCAGATGAAGATGATGGACTAAGCGGAGTTGGGCCAAGCTGACTGGTAGAATCCGGACCCGAGACGCCCAAAAATTTCAAAGAGACGGGAGTAAATTTATTTGGTACACGTGAAAACGCGAAGACACTAGGACTGAAATAAATCTGGCAACGATAAAATTGGAAAGCCCTTTTTGACCACAGAGAGAGAGGCGGCTTTACAAAGGTCGGAAATGGATGATTTAAAGTGCAAGTATAAATATCTGAAAATAAAAAAACCAGTTGAAGGGATGGAAGGAAGTCATGAGCTCGGCAGAGCAAAGAGTATATTGTTTGTCAATGCAATGTTTGAAATACTGTGTTAAAAAAGAAAATAATAAAAATTATACAAAAGAAGAAGAAGCTATTCCTCTGCCCTGCTGCCTCCCCCCCCCGCTCTTCTGCAGAGCTGGAAAAGGATCCTGGAGGTCATCCAGACTGACCCCACAAGTGTCTTGCAAAGGCAGCGTCCCCGGCTGCTGGTCGGCCAGCAGCCCCTCCTGGAAATGCCTCCGGGAAGACGGCAGATCCCTGGCATCTCCTTCATGGGCCAGCTTGCGCCACCATCGAGCTGTGAGGAAGCTCAGCCAAGATCTGCCCCCCTGCTGTTTCCAGGCTTGGGAGTATAGCTCTGCCCTCTGGAGCAACAGAGAATGAAAGGTTGCTTTGCATTCTGTGGGAGATCCCTTCATTCTCATATACCATATTTTTCGCTCTATAAGACGCACAATACCATAAGACGCACCTAGTTTTTGGAGGAGGAAAACAAGAAAAAAAAGATTCTGAATCTCAGAAGCCAGAACAACAAGAGGGATCGCTGCGCAGTGAGAGCAGCAATCCCTCTTGCTGTTCTGGCTTCTGGGATAGCTGCGCAGCCTGCATTCGCTCCATAAGATGCACACACATTTCCCCTTACTTTTTAGGAGGGAAAAAGTGAGTCTTATAGAGCAAAAATACGGTATATATGAAGGGAGAGGGAGAACTGTTTGGGGCAACGACTCACGTAAGCAGACTGGAAAATATGTACCCCCCTCCCACAAAAAGCAAGTTCATTTCCTGAGAAGCATTACAATAACAATATTATAATAATTTATTATTTATTCCCCAGCCACTCTGCGCGGCTTCCAACCGTATATTAAAAACAATACAGGATTGGACATTAAAAAATTCCCTAAACAGGGCCACCTTCAGTTGTCTTTTAAAAGTAAAATAGTTGTTTATTGAAATACATTTCCCTTGCTAGAGAGAGTCTCTTCCGAAACCGGTTGGAAACGAATGAAAGGCCCCCACCGTTAAATATTTCCTGAGCTGTACCATAATGGCTGTTAGATAAGGAATCAAGTGTTTGGAGTGCTCTTAGAACGCTTTATCTTGCCACGAACAAAAGGCAATAAGCGTCCTGGCTTGTTTGTTTGAAAAAAATAAGAGAGGCCCCTCGCAGTCCCCTTGCTAACCTTGCATGTGGATGTGGGGCAGAAAATGTTTCATTGGATGCCTGGGTCTGCAAGAGCTGGGCTGGTTGACATTTGTTTTGCTTGTACCTGTTAACTGATGGCTCGATTTTCCATTTCTACGGTTGTCCTGTGAAAGCCATGGTTTTCCCAGTAGTGATGTATGGAAGTAAGAGCTGGACCATAAAGAAGGCTTGGACCATAAAGAAAACCATAAAGAAGACTTCTCATGAGGTGGCCAAAGTCTTCTTTATGGTTTTCTTTATGGTCCAAGCCTTCTTTATGGAGAGAAGACTCCCTGGAAAAGACCCTGATGTTGGGAAAGATGGAGGGCACAAGGAGAAGGGGACGACAGAGGACGAGATGGTGGGACAGTGTTCTCAAAGCCACCAGCATGAGTCTGACCAAACTGCGGGAGGCAGTGGAAGACAGGAGAGCCTGGCGTGCTCTGGTCCAGGGGGTCACGAAGAGTCGGACACGACTAAACGACTCAACAACAACAAAGGGTTGCAGTACACCACAGTCAGTTTGCCTTCAGACTTTGCCAACTGGCAGTGAGGAAGCTACAGACTGAGAGCATATGAAAGTACCAGCTATTTGGGAACATTTGGAACTATTTGGGATTATAATAATAATTTTAAGGTCTCAAATATAGAATAGCTATTCATAATCGCACACTTATCTAAATATATGAACCATGTGTCTGAAACAGTATGGGAGAGCAATCCTGAAGCCATTTTGACTCTCCCAGTGACCTCAGATATTCCTCTGCAGGAAGGGAGGCAAATGGGGAAAGCCTTCCCATTGCCTTTTTGCTTACAAATCCTGTCTTATTTGTGTATGAACAGGTTGAGCCTGCGACCTGGATCCAGGAATTAAAGTATTAACCATCACAAAAGAATGGCCAGGCTGCCCAGGAAATGCAATCAGTGACCATTATCGGGTATCCTGGGCAGACAGGATTTCTGTTGTAGACCGCCTCCTTCTGTGATGTATGTATGATGTTTTGGGGGTGGTCTTGGGCTACAGGGGAGGCAATTTCAAAAGTCTATATAGGGGCTTCTGCACCATTGTTCGTGGTTCTCCTCCCTCCTGCGTGTGGGGAGTGGAGACCCTGTTGCAACAGTTCCTTGAATAAAGATCAGGCTTACTCGCTGCTTTGTTTCTCAATATTCTCTGGTTGGCCTCTGTTATTTTCTCCTACCGATAGGGAACCCACTTAAGGACTCTATACAGGCTCTGGAATATCCTAGAAGGGAAAGGGAGCTGTTTTTCTTATAGCAGTTTGTTCTATTTGCTCGAGGATAAGAAGGCTGATCGCCGGAGAATGGATGCTTTTGAATTCTGGTGCTGGAGGAGACTCTTGAGAGTCCCATGGACTGCAAGAAGATCCAACCTCTCCATTCTGAAGGAAATCAGCCCTGAGTGCTCACTGGAAGGACGGATCCTGAAGCTGAGGCTCCAAGACTTTGGCCACCTCATGAGAAGAGAAGACTCCCTGGAAAAGACCCTGATGTTGGGAAAGATGGAGGGCGCAAGGAGAAGGGGATGACGGAGGACGAGATGGTGGGACAGTGTTCTCAAAGCGACCAACATGAGTTTGACCAAACTGCGGAGGCAGTGGAAGACAGGAGGGCCTGGTGTGCTCTGGTCCAGGGGGTCACGAAGAGGCAGACACAACTAAACGACTCAACAACAACAAAGAGCAATTCACGCAGCCACAAACTTTTCCGGGGTGGAACTTTTCCTACAAAGCAAACTTGTGACATCATCATCATCACCATAGGCACTCACCTCTAAGCAGATCTGAAAGCAAAGGGCCGCAGTCCTCAGGAATCGTGTACTCCCCTTTCCCAATGTTTTCAAATAACTTATAAATATTATCGCCCTCGAAGGGATAAAGGCCGGTCGTAATGTTGTATCTGCAAACAGACAAAAGGCACAGGTGTGATCAGCGGGGTGGATCTGCAGAAAGGCGGTTCAGCTTCCTGCTCTTGCTCTCTCGGACATCACAAGCTTGCTTGAAGTGGCTTGGGGGGGGGTCGAGGAGAAGGGGAAGCAGGACCCTTCCTGCCCCAACTCTCAGCTGCACAGTATTAAAAGCCCAGAGCTCATCCGAGAAGGAGGGGGTCCAAGGCAGTGGGGTGAGGGGCTCGGCACCTGCCCAGGAACACTGCCTGCAGAGGAGGCCAAGGCCGCCGTGAATTTGCGAGTGTTGCTTGCTGGTTTTGTGCTTACAGCGTGACGCCAGCCGACCAGATGTCCACTTTGAAGCCGGAGAAGGTGTCCAGGCCGTTAGCGATTTCCGGGGGCTGGAAAGCCGGCGAGCCCTGGCTCGTTCGGCACATGTCGTCCTCTGCGAACGGGTGCAACGCCTGCGGGAGGGAGATAAACGAGAGAGGCGTAGGGGGAGAGAGGGGGAGAGCGCGGGTTAATCCCAGGTCAAAAGCAAAGGAAAAGCAAGAATCTCCACTTATCAGCTCCCACATTCTGAAGAATCAGAGGAACGCCTTCCAGTCTCTCATGGACCAAACCCAAGGTGGGCCCTGGGGCTTTGGAAGCAGGGCACTTCTGAGCCCTGAAAATTACCGTATTTTTCGCTCTATAGGACGCACTTTTTCCTCTCCAAAAATGAAGGGGAAATGTGTGTGCGTCCTATGGGGCGAATGCAGGCTTTTGCTGAAGCCTGGAGAGCGAGAGGGATCGGTGCGCATCAACCCCTCTCGCTCTCCAGGCTTCAGGAAGCTATCCACAAGCCTTGGGAGCCGGGCGGGAGTTCCTACATTGCAGGGGGTTGGATTGGATGACCCTCGGGGTCCCATTCCAACTCTAAAATTCTATGAACTTAGCGGCTGTCCCCTTCACAGTCACAAACATGTATAGGGGCCCTTGAGAGATAGGCCTTACCTCTTATATACCCCATAATCACTGTAGGTGATTTTTTCCTTTAGGTTCCAAAAATACCAGAGTCCTGCTCCACAGTAACCAGGGAGCAGGACCTTTTGAGTGTGGCTGCCCCTATTCCATGGGTCAACCCCTATCCACACTTCTGGTAAAGCTTCTTTAGACAACAATGTCTTCATTAAGTTTCAAGAAGCTCTCCCAGCCGGATGAGAAGTTCTATTGCCTCGGATGTTCCTTCCGTATTGCTTCCAAAAACCTCTCTTTCATCATTTGTGTTGCCTTCTTTTTGGTGGTTTATGTCCTATTTTTGTAAACTGCCTTGGTGCACACACAGAGGGAGATTCGTAGGCAAACAAAAGGCCTGAGTATGGGAGCTCAAAAAAACGTACCTCTGCCACGCCCAGATCCGAAATCTTCAGCGTCCCATTGGTCGTGAGCAGGAGGTTTCCTGGTTTGATATCCTTGTGGACGATCCCTTGGCTGTGCAGGTATTCTAAGCCGTCGATAAGCTGGCAGAAGTACCTGCGTGTGGAGAGGGGAGAAGGAGAGGGGGAAACCTGGATTCAAAAAGGACGCAAAAACAAATTGAGATTCAAGTAATCGTACTGCTCTATTCTCCAGTCGACACCTGGAGTCCTGAATCCAGTTCTGGGCACCACAATTTAAGGAGGATATTTGCAAGCTGGAAGGTGTGCAGAGGAGGGTGACCAAGATCCACGCTTGCTGCCAAACATCAGTAACATAATGATCCTGCAGGAACTGCAGCACCGGAGAAGGGGAGACAAAGGTTTTCAGGAGTCGACGGAGGTGAGGAGGCCAAGGTGATCTTGCAATGACATCAGGAGGATAGAGCGAGGGAAAACACAAACCCTTGGCCCGGTATACCTGAAGGAGCGTCTCCACCCCCATCGTCCAGCTCAGAGAGCCTTCGGGCGGTTCCCTCCCTGCAAGAAGCGAGGTTACAGGGAACCAGGCAGAGGGCCTTCTCGGTGGTGGTGCCCTCCCATCAGATGTCAAGGAGATAAACAACTATCTGACTTTTGGAAGACATCTGTTTAGGGAAGGTTTTAATGTTTGATGTTTTATCGTGTTTTTAATGTTCTGTTGGGAGACGCCCAGAGTGGCTGGGGAAACCCAGCCAGATGGGTGGGGTATAAATAATAAATTATTATTATTATTCAGTTTCCATTAGCACCAAAGCTAGGACTGCTCAGACGGGGGGGGGGGGCACATGAAATGGCACACGCCTTGCTTAACTTACCCATGCGCTTGAAAGACGGGGAACTTTTTGTCAGGGACGCTGTCCAACATCTCCTGCATCCCACACACGCAGTATTCCATCACCATATACGTGAGAGGAAGAGTTAAGGAAGCGGCAGCCAGGCAGGGTTAGAAAAATCAGATATACAGTGGTACCTCGGATTACAGACTCTGCTAACCCAGAAATAATACCTCAGGTTAAGAACTTTGCTTCAGGATGAGAACAGAAATCGCATGGTGGCAGCAGGAGGCCCCATTAGCTAAAGTGGTGCTTCAGGTTAAGAACAGTTTCAGGTTAAGAACGGACCTCTGGAACGAATTAAGTATTTAACCCGAGATACCACTGTGTACCACGCGGGTCAAATAAATTAAAAAAAAACCAGAACGAAAGAAATTCAAGCGTGAATCAAAATATTTCAGATCCTTCTCTAAGGGACATGTTGCTTCCCCACTCCCTATTTATCTGCCTACATAATTTATAGAGCTGCCCCATAGCAGAGGTGCTCTAGGAAGCCAGTGGGGTACACGTCCTGGAAGATCAGGGTTCGAATCTCCACTCGGTCATGAAGCTCACGGGGTGACTTGGGAGTCAGTGGCAGCCTCTTAACCAGTGATGGCCAAACCTGGCCCCTCCAGCTGTTTTGGGACTACAACTCCCATCACCCCTAGCTAATAGGACCAGTAGTCAGGGATGATGGGAACTGTAGTCCCAAAACAGCTGGAGGTGGGAGATAAATGCAAGGAATAAGCCCTTTTGTTTCCCTGCTTATGAAAGCTGATGGGGACAGCCAGATGGAGATATAAGTCACCAACCTGACACCCAGAGATATCTATGTGGTCACAATTGGACCCACGCCAGCCACAAAATGCGCCTGTTGAATTTCGAACAGTGTAGCCAGGCCAGAAGGGAGGCGGGTGGCGCTGTGGGTTAAACCACAGAGCCTAGGACTTGCCGATCAGAAGGTCAGCAGTTCGAATCCCTGCGACAGGGTGAGCTCCCGTTGCTCAGTCCCTGCTCCTGCACACCTAGCAGTTCGAAAGCACGTCCAAGTGCAAGTAGATAAATAGGTACCGCTCCGGCGGGAAGGGACACGGCGTTTCCGTGCGCTGCTCTGGTTTGCCAGAAGTGGCTTAGTCCTGCTGGCCACATGACCTGGAAGCTGTATGCCGGCTCCATTGGCCAGTAAAGCGAGATGAGCGCCACAACACCAGAGTCAGTCACGACTGGACCTAATGGTCAGGGGTCCCTTTACCTTTAGCCAGGCCAAGGATTTAACAGAGGGAGTAAGGCCAGGGCTATTGGTCTACCTTGCTCTGATGGGCAGGAGTTTTAGGTAGTGCCTCCCGTCGACTGCCACCCGATTCTTTTAACTGAAGATGGCAAGGGCTGAACCTGAGACCTTCTGCACACCATGAAATGGGCGACTTCGCTCCTTGGGTACCAAGGCAGAAGAGGCTTAGAATCCACGAGGCTCACGAGAGAGGGGAAACGGACGAAGCCTGAAGCCGTACACGCCCCAGACCGGGGAGAAAGGATATATCTTCTGCTTCTCTTCGTTGTACAAGACGTCCACCAGCTGGATGACGTTCTTGTGCCGCAGCCGCCGAAGGAGCTGAATTTCCCTGGAAGGAAAGAGAGAGAGAGAAATATATATATGGGGGTGACCAAAGCAACCTCCTCTTTGCAGAGGGAGTCAAGGGAGGACGCTCCCTTCACTCTAGGAATGAATTCTGTTCCTGTGGGGAGAGAATGGAGGCTCAGAGGCTGTTCCTCTCTTTTAAATCAGAACCACTAAAGGCGGTGAAGGTCCTGTGTGAGTGCCTGGAGGCGGTTGGATGGATGGTGGCTAATGGATTGAGGTTGAATCCTGACAAGACAGAAGTACTGTTTTGGGGGGACGGGGGTGGGCGGGGGTGGGGGACTCACTGGTCCTGAATGGGGTAACTGTGCCCCTGAAGGACCAGGTGTGCAGCCTGGGAGTCATTTTGGACTCACAGTTGTCCATGGAGGCGCAGGTCAATTCTGTGTCCAGGGCAGCTCCATCTGGTACGCAGGATGAGACCCTACCTGCCTGTGGACTGTCTTGCCAGAATGGTGCATGCTCTAGTTATCTCCCGCTTGGACTACTGCAATGCACTCTACGTGGGGCTACCTTTGAAGGTGACCCGGAAACTGCAATTAATCCAGAATGCGGCAACTAGACTGGGGACTGGGAGCGGCCACTGGGACAACATAACACTGGTCCTGAGAGATCTGCATTGGCTCCCAGTACGTTTCCGAGCACAATTCAAAGTGTTGGTGCTGACCTTGAAAGCCCTAAACGGCCTCGGCCCAGTATACCTGAAGGAGCGTCTCCACCCCCATCATTCACCCCGAACACTGAGATCCAGCTCCGAGGGTCTTCTGGCGGTTCCCTCATTGCGAGAAGTGAGGTTACAGGGAACCAGACAGAGGGCCTTCTCGGTAGTGGCGCCCGCCCTGTGGAACACCCTCCCTTCAGATGCGAAGGAAATAAGCAGCTATCTTCTCTTTAAAAAACATCTGAAGGCAGCCCTGTTCAGGGAAGTTTTTAATGCTTGATGCTGTATTGTTTTTAACACTTGATTAGAAGCCTCCCAGAGTGGCTGGGGAAACTCAGCCAGATGGGCAGGGTATAAATAAAAAATTATTATTATTATTATATTATTCCTTGTTGCAGGCACCGCTGCAGGTTGCTCTTTGAACCCACACATCTCTAAGAAGACCAGAAGAGGCAGCATTCAGTTCTCACAGTGGCCAACCAGTTGAGTCTATTACTCTACACCCCAACGGTAAACCCACAAGCAGGATTCGACCACAAGGGCACTCTCCCCTCCTGTGATTTTCAGCAACTGGAATTCAGAAGCACTGCTTTCTCCAAGAACAGAGAACAGCCATCCTGCCTACTAGTAGCTGCTGATAGTCCTCTCCACCTCCACATAGCACTCAGCACTTGTGGGTCCACGCGTTTGGGGGATAAAGCACACATATGCAACCTAAGAGGGATGCGGGTGGCGCTGTGGGTTAAACCACAGAGCCTAGAACTTGTTGATCAGAAGGTCGGCAGTTCGAATCCCCGCGACGACGGGGTGAGCTCCGGTTGCTCGGTCCCTGCTCCTGCCAACCTAGCAATTCGAAAGCACGTCAAGTGCAAGTAGATAAATAGGTACCGCTCCAGCGGGAAGGTAAATGGCGTTTCCGTGCGCTGCTCTGGTTCGCCAGAAGCGGCTTAGTCCTGCTGGCCACATGACCAGGAAGCTGTACGCCGGCTCCCTCGGCCAGTAAAGCGAGATGAGCACCGCAACCTCAGAGTCGGCCACGACTGGACCTAACGGTCAGGGGTCCCTTAACCTTAAATGCAACGTAAGAACATCAGAAGGGCCTGCCAATGGTCTATCAGGCATGTCCAACTCCCAAGAGACTGTGATCTACTCCCAGTATGAAAAAAACTGGCAGTGATCTATTCACTGGAGGGAGGAGGAGCGTGCGTGGGGTGGGTGGACTGCCCAGAGCTGTTGAGCTTTTTTGGGGGTAGGATCACCCAGAGTTCTTCAGCTTTTATTTGTTAACTTTCGGTAAACTTTATTTAATCCCACGATCGATAAGCGTCTCGCGATCTACCAGGACCAGCCGGGGATCTACTGGCTGGACATGCCTGGTCTATGTAATCCATAAACATACAAGACGTAACCGGCTGTACGTTTGAAAAAAATAATATATACTATTCATTGTATTGAATTGTAGATATCAACAGAAGTGGCTCATAAAGTTCGACGGAAAAAGTAGAAGTGGATCAGTTCATTCTCTAATCAGTTTATGCATAAGGTCCATATATGTGAAAGTGTCTATTCCACCTGTCTGTTCATAGAGTCCAACAAGCCACATGAAAGGTTGTTGCAGTTCCACAGAATCCTTTCACAGAGTCTAAGACAAGGATATCCGGAATATTAGCCTTGTTTCGCCGTCCTGGGCTTCATCAGTAGTACAAACTCATATATGATATCACAGGACAGTGGATCTTATAGCATCGTAGGTAAAGGTAAAGGGACTCCTGACCATTAGGGTCCAGTCGTGACCGACTCTGGGGTTGCGGCACTCATCTCACTTTATTGGCCGAGGGAGCCGGCATACAGCTTCCGGGTCATGTGGCCAGCATGACTAAGCCGCTTCTGGAGAACCAGAGCAGCGCACGGAAACGCCGTTTACCTTCCCGCCGGAGTGGTACCTATTTATCTACTTGCACTTTGATGTGCTTTTGAACTGCTAGGTTGGCAGGAGCAGGGACCGAGCAATGGGAGCTCACCCCGTCATTGCGGGGATTCGAACCGCCGACCTTCTGATCGGCAAGTCCTAGGCTCTGTGGTTTAACCCACAGCGCCACCTGCGTCCCTAGCTGCTACTAAAATTCCAGAAATCCTTGCTGCCAGCTTTATTGCTTGCAAGTCCTTTGCCGTGGCCTCAAGCTCCCCCTTCTTTGTGGGAACGGCACGTTGGGAGAATCCTAGCCAGCACTGTCTTGTTGCAAGAGGCTTGCGCAAAGTGTTTTGCAAAGCGCTTGCGAGGCTAAACTAGCGACGCAAAGGGGCGCTTTGATTTCTAGAGAATCCGCCCCCCTCCCTCCCGCCCTGTGCCCGGCCTTCCTCTGCGGTCCAGGCTACCAGTTCTTGGCAACCTCTGTTGCTTCATTCTGACACCCAAAAGCTCGAAAACAGGAAGAGCGACTCAGCCGTGTGTCAAGCTTTGGGGAAAGGAAACAGCTGATTGGCAGCAGGAAGGCAGAGAGAGAGAGTAAAAAGGCGACTCGTGAGGAGGCTCAGGCTGCCAAGCAGAGGATGCTGCACTCGTACAAGGGGACAGACTGTTCCTTCCTGCGGTTTTGGGCCGTGTCTGCCCACTCCCCCACCCCTCGGAGCAAGGCCCTGTCCGCTTCCTGGCTCACTCCCAAGGTAGATGTTGTGGACAGCTGCAGTATTCTGACAGTGCAAATTGCAGGACACCATATAAAGGAAGCTGTAGCCGCTCACTGCTGCCATCTCTGTGTAGCCGCAGCTTGGACAGACACCTTGTTAGCCCAGGGGTAGGCAACCTAAGGCCCGGGGGCCGGATGCGGCCCAATCGCCTTCTCAATCCGGCCCGCGGACGGTCCGGGAATCAGCGTGTTTTTACATGAGTGGAATGTGTCCTTTTATTTAAAATGCACCTCTGGGTTATTTGTGGGGCCTGCCTGGTGTTTTCACATGACTAGAATGTGTCCTTTTACAGTGGTACCTCGGGTTAAGTACTTAACTCGTTCCGGAGGTCCGTTCTTAACCTGAAACTGTTCTTAACCTGAAGCACCACTTTAGCTAATGGGGTCTCCTGCTGCTTGCCGTGTCGCCAGAGCACGGTTTCTGTTCTCATCCTGGAGCAAAGTTCTTAACCCGAGGTACTATTTCTGGGTTAGCGGAGTCTGTAACCTGAAGCGTATGCAACCAGAGGTACCACTGTATTTAAAATGCATCTCTGGGTTATTTGGGGGTCATAGGAATTTGTTCATTTCCCCCCCTTCAAAATATAGTCCGACCCACAACATGGTCTGAGGGACGGTGGACTGGCCCATGGCTGAAAAAGGTTGCTGACCCCTGTGCTAGCCCCTGCAGGGGCCGGAATCATCCATTCACCCTGCCAGGCAAAGTGCCACTGGCAGGAGGCAGCCACACGCTGCAGGGAAAAAGTGCATCAAGGGTGTCCGGTACAAGGTACCGTATTTTTCGCCCTATAGGACGCACTTTTCCCCCTCCAAAAATGAAGGGGAAATCTGTGTGCGTCCTATGGGGCGAATACAGACTTTCGCTGAAGCTTGGAGAGCGAGAGGGGTCGGTGCGCACCGACCCCTCTCACTCTCCAGGCTTCAGGAAGCTATCAGCAAGCCTTGGGAGCCCGCTGATAGCAGCCTGCTGCCCGGCGTGCCCTGAAGCAGAGTGCCCCTCGTGCCGGGCAGATATCCGCAGCCTGGGGAGCCCTCCGTGAACTCCCGCAGGGCTCCCTAGGCTGTGGATAGCAGCCTGCTGCACGGAGCGCGGGGAGCGCTGAAGCAGACATCAGGCAGCCCCACAAGCTCGGGGGACAGCGGGGAGGCGTAGCACCACCATCCTGCTATTCCCCGACCTGGTTTGGATTCCCCGACCTGGTGTTTTTTTTGGGGGGGGGGGAATAAAGGAAAAAAAATGTTTCCTTTATTTCCCCCCAAAAAAACTAGGTGCGGCCTATGGGCTGGTGCGTCCTATGGGACGAAAAATACGGTAACTTGTGCAAGCGAGCCAAGCCACACACACAAACACACCAGGGGAAAATAACACACACAGAGAGAGTCTGGCCTGCATCCCTTTGGAGAAGGGCTGTAGCTTAGTGGCTTGTGGCAGAGCAAAGCTTTCAAAGGATTTGGAACTCTCCCAAGTCCTGCCACTACACCCCCTGCTTTCCCAGAGTACAGTCGTACCTCGGAAGTCGAACGTCTCGCAAGACGAACATTTTGGCTCCCAAATGCCGCAAACCTGGAAGTGATTGTTCCGGTTTGCGAACGTTCTTCGGAACCCAAATGTCCGCCACAGCTTCCGATTGGCTGCAGGAGCTTCCCGCAGACAATCAGAAGCCACACCTTGGTTCCCGAACGTTTTTGACGTCGAATGGACTTCCGGAACGGATTCCATTCTACTTTTGAGGTACGGCTGTACTTCTTTGATGGGGCAATTAAGTAGGTAAATAAATAAATAGGGGGAAAGCCAATTGTCTGAAATATTTTCCTTAAAGCTTGTATTTGTTTTTTTCTGGATTGTTTTATTTGATGCTTGAATATGTTGTAAACCACTCTGAGATTTCCCCCCCCTTCAAATAAAAAGTGGCATAGAAATGAAATTAATAATAATAATAAAAACAAATAAAAACAAAAGCGCCTAGACATTTTGTTTTGGTGACCCATATAGTAAAAGCTCTGGTTTTCCCAGTAGTGATGTATGGAAGTGAGAGCTGGACCATCAAGAAGGCTGATGGCTGAAGAATGGATGCTTTTGAATTCTGGTGCTGGAGGAGACTCTTGAGAGTCCCATGGACTGCAAGAAGATCAAACCTCTCCATTTGGAAGGAAATCAGCCCTGAGTGCTCACTGGAAGGACAGATCCTGAAGCTGAGGCTCCAAGACTTTGGCCACCTCATGAGAAGAGAAGACTCCCTGGGAAAGACCCTGATGTTGGGAAAGATGGAGGCACAAGGAGAAGGGGACGACAGAGAACGAGATGGTGGGACAGTGTTCTCGAACCTACCAGCATGAGTTTGACCGAACTGCAGGAGGCAGTGGAAGACAGGAGGGCCTGGCGTGCTCTGGTCCAGGGGGTCACGACTAAACGACTGATAAAGAAGGCTGATCGGGCACAACTAAACGACTAAACACCACCACCACTGTGTGTATGTATGTGTATGTACACACACACACACGAGTTTCTAACACTGGCTTTGTAGCACCCATTGCATCCAAAAATCACATCCCTGCTGAAACATCTGTAGAGCCCCAGGTGGGTTAAGGCTGAGCCAAAGCTTCCCCACGGGCTGTCTACCTCCCAGACCCTTTTCCTTAGGACTTCCTCTTCGGCCCAGCTTCAAAGTTCCGGCCAGCCTTGCCCTAGCAACGAGTTCTTTAAAAGGACAAGAAGTCCCCGACAGGTTCACGCAAGGATCTCCCCCTCTGTTTACCGTCACCATGACAAGGCAGGATGTCGGAATCTGGACCGTAGCCAAAGGCAGCCAGATGGCCAAATCAGCAAGCGAAAAGCAGCGGCAGTAGGGGAGAGAGGAGGGGAAAAGAGAAAAATAAACCTCCCCTGGCGCCATCGAGCAGCTTCTCCAAGAGAGGGACGTTTGTCCGCAGCCATTAATTCAGGTGCGCTGCTCTATTGAACGGCAGAGTAGAGGAACTCAAAGCAGTTAACTCTTTTCACTCTGAGGGCCACATTTCCTCCCAGAGGCCACAGAGTGGCAGAGAGAGTGGCCAGGGGCAAAAGTGGGCGGAGCAAGGTGATGTTTACCTTTGTACAGAAGGCTAGTTGCTACACACATGCCATCCGTCCAAGGAAGCAAGTTCAAGGACCCATTTCTACGCAAAACCACCCTAGGAGGGTGTGAAACAGGGCAGGGGGTGGCTCAAGCAGGGGGTCTCCCCTAGCCTGACCTGGAGAGGTCAGGGCTTGAATCTGGGACTATCAGAGGGTTGGACTAGATGACCCTTGGTGTCTCTTCCAGCTCTACAATTCAATGATCTGTGTATGGCCAATTCCACTATGGTAAAAAGGTAAAGGGACCCCCGACCATTAGGTCCAGTCGCGGACGACTCTGGGGTTGCGGCGCTCATCTCGCTTTACTGGCCGAGGGAGCCAGCGTACAGCTTCCGGGTCATGTGGCCAGCACGACTAAGCCGCTTCTGGCGAACCAGAGCAGCTCACGGAAACGCTGTTTATCTTCCCACCAGAGGGGTACATATTTATCTACTTGCACTTTGACGTGCTTTCGAACTGCTAGGTTGGCAGGAGCTGGGACAGAGCAACGGGAACTCACTCCGTTGTGGGGATTCGAACTGCCGACCTTCTGATCGGCAAGCCCTAGGCTCTGTGGTTTAGACCACAGCGCCACCCGCATCCTATGTACTATGGTACATCACTTAAAAAACAAAATCCTTGTGGGCCAGTTAAGGGCACCTATCCAGCAAATCTGTTGTTGTTCTTAAACCCAATCCATCTTGAGTAACCAACTAAAACCAATATGGTAGGCCGTGCAAATGAGCCCACAGAAATTTCCACACCCCCGGGAGAATTTCCACACCCGTATATTATCTCATTACTGATAACCATCCTGCAAAATCACAGAACTGTAGAGTTGGAAGGGACCACAAGCGCCATCTAGTTCAGCCTCCTGCAACGCAGGAAACTTCTGCCCCATGTGGGGCTCAAACCCACAACCTTGAAATTAAGAGTCTTGTGCTCTACCGGACTGAGCTATCCCAGGAACGATGGGGGTGGGGGGTGGGAACCCTTTCCAGATTGCAAAAGTTTCCTTAACAGCTGCCTGGAGGAGAACTTGTTCGCCATGGGAGAGCCATTAAGGCTGGGCCACTGTAAACACACACACACACACACATCCACATTCCCAAGAGCTCCCTGGGAAGCAGGACTGACTGCTAAACCACTTTGGAAATTGTAGCTCCGTGAGGTGGATAGGGGTATGCTAACAATGCTCATCATCTTTAACAAACCACAGCTCCCACGATTGTTTAAAGCGACAAGACACTGTTTAAAATGCACAGGGTAAAAGGGGACCTAGGATAGAAACAGAATACCATATGGCAATGACCCCCAAAACAGGAATTCTGCACTGCTGTGCTTTATGCTTTGGAACGTAACGGCTATTTGCACACAGCTTAAGACATTAAATATATATATATATTAAGCACTTTAGAAAATAGAAAACAAATAAGCCTCTCTCCTAATACTCTGCGACACCCAAGGAAGCTGGACAGGCAAAAGTACCGTATTTTTTGCTCTATAAGACTCACTTTTTCCCTCCTAAAAAGTAAGGGGAAATGTGTGTGCGTCTTATGGAGCGAATGCAGGCTGCGCAGCTATCCCAGAAGCCAGAACAGCAAGAGGGATTGCTGCTTTCACTGCACAGCGATCCCTCTTGCTGTTCTGGCTTCTGAGAATCAGAATATATTTTTTCTTGTTTTCCTCCTCCAAAAACTAGGTGCGTCTTGTGGTCTGGTGCGTCCTATAGAGCGAAAAATACGGTAACTCCTCCCTCACAGAGCACATGGTCAAATAATGACATTGCCATGCGAGGCAGTGAGGGCCAATGACTCTGAAGGCTTTAAATGGAAATGAGACCAATTCGAAGGAGGAAGCTGCTGTGAATTGCACATGAACACTGTGCTTTTGCACTCTGGTCCTGCTTGTGAGGTTTGCACAGGCTACTGTAAGAACAGGATGCTAGAGTAGATGCTAGCTCCACCCTCCTGGCCTGATCCAGTAGCCGGACCATAGCTGTCAACTTTCAGATTTGAAAATAAGGGATCAGCAGCCTCACCTATCCCAGGGACAGTCTACGGGATATCTAACAATCCAGGATAGCAGCGGGAAATAGCGCTGGAGTAAGGGAATTTCCTGCAAAAAAGGGGAAGGCTGACAGCTATGAGCCAGACCCTTTCAATATTCTTAACTGCTAACATCCAATACCGAGATGAAGGTCTACCAGGCTTGTCTGTTGAGCACGCTGCTTTATGGAAGTGAGTCATGGGCAACTTACACCCACCAGGAGAGATGCCTCAAGGCCTTCCGCATGTGCTGCGTCAGGAAGATTTGGGGTATCTTATGGTGACAGCAGTCACGAAATTAAAAGGCGCCTGCTTCTTGGGAGAAAAGCGATGACAAACCTAGACAGCATCTTAAAAAGCAGAGACATCCCCTTGCCGACAAAGGTCCGTATAGTTAAAGCTATGGTTTTCCCAGTAGTGATGTATGGAAGTGAGAGCTGGACCATCAAGAAGGCTGGTTGCCGAAGAATGGATGCTTTTGAATTGTGGTGCTGGAGGAGACTCTTGAGAGTCCCATGGACTGCAAGAAGATCCAACCTCTCCATTCTGAAGGAAATCAGCCCTGAGTGCTCACTGGAAGGACAGATCCTGAAGCTGAGGCTCCAAGACTTTGGCCACCTCATGAGAAGAGACGACTCCCTGGAAAAGACCCTGATGTTGGGAAAGATGGAGGGCACAAGGAGAAGGGGACGACAGAGGACGAGATGGTGGGACAGTGTTCTCGAAGCTACCAGCATGAGTTTGACCAAACTGGGGGAGGCAGTGGAAGACAGGAGGGCCTGGCGTGCTCTGGTCCATGGGGTCACGAAGAGTCGGACACAACTAAGCAGCAACAACATGTCAGGACAGAATTCCAAACAAAGATGTGTTCTCCTGAGCCCACATTCCCCATACGTTCCCACTCCTGTCTCAGCGACGTCACATCCACAGAATGGAAGATGGCAGGATCCCCCAAGGACATGCTCTATGCTATGGGGAGCTGACTTCCGGCCCCAGGCCCACTGGTATGCAAACGTGGCATTAAGGCTGGCAATGCCAACCTTGCCGTGGAGGAACCCCTTGCAGAAGACCACAGTGCCTGGAGATAGGAGTCCGTTTGTACATCCACAGCGGTGGCCAGAGGAGGAATGACCCCCGGGAAAAGTGCAGAGAGAAGAAACGCCCTTGTGCAGCTGCAGCAGCACAACCGGACGCCTTTGTCTGCCCCGGCTGCAACAAAACAGTCCTATCCGGCATCAGTTTCTAAAGCCACAGGAGGCGCTGCCACCTTCCAACAGCTTGGCGAACTCCTCCATTGTCTCCCGAGGCAGACGGATGCCAACTACCGTATTTTTCGCTCTATAGGACGCACTTTTCCACCTCCAAAAATGAAGGGGGAAAGTGTGTGCGTCCTATGGAGCAAATGCAGGCTTCAGGAACTATCCGCAAGCCTGCGGAGCCCGGCGGGGACTCCCGCTGGGCTCCACAGGCTTGCGGACAGATGCCTGCAGCCCGAAGTCCGGGGAGCGCGGCGCACCCCGGGCTTCGGGCAGCTCTCCACAAGCCTGCGGAATCCGGCAGGAGTTCCCGCCGGGCTCCAAAGGCTTGCGGATAGCAGCCTGCAGCCCGAAGCTGTTCTAGCTTCGGGATGGCTGCGCAAAGCCTCCGCGGAGGCTTGAAAGACTGTCCCCGAAGCTGCGCTCCAAAGGCTTCAGGGATCTTTGAGGCTGGCAGTGGGGGAAAGCAGCTCTTCCCCCCACCGCCAGCACCACAAGCTTGGGGGGCAACGGCAAGGCCAGCCTTTGCGCTGTTCCCCGACCTGCTCTTCAACGAACCTTGTTTTTGAGGGGGAGAACAAGAAAAAAAAAATTTTCCCCTGTTCTTCCCCCTCCTATGGTCCGGTGCGTCCTATAGAGCGAAAAATACAGTAATTCCAGTGCTGCCTTCAAGCTGGTCTTGGGCAAGTTTGACTGGGGTGGACGCGAGCAGGGGAAAGAGAAGGGGAACGGAAAGAACGAAAGCCTGCCCTACGCTGAGCTGCAAAGCCCGACCTCAGAGGAACTAGGCGCACCAGAGCTAAAAAGGAACTGGAAAGGCAGTGGATGTCCAGGAAGAGCTTTTCGCAACGGAGCAAAGGCCACAGCTGTTGCTTACAGCGCCGCAAGATGGGCCGCAACAGATGCAGGGGCCTAAACTTAGCAAGGGACTCTCATCAGTTCTTCCACCTTCACTGGGAACTCTGCATTCTGCTTACAGGGGTAGAAGGCACGCTGCCCTCCAGGTCATCTCAAACTCCAACTCCCATCAGCCCCAGGAGCCAGCTGGGTCAAAGGTCAGGGGTGATGGGAATTTTCGTTCAACAACCTTTGGAAGGAACAGCCACTCCAGTTGCCCGCGGCTTAACCCCTGTCAAGGAAGGGCAGGGACTACTTGCTTGTCCGCAATTTCCTAAAGCTGTTTTGTTTTTGTTTCTTTACGTTGAGAAGCTTTTCCAGCTGGCTGACAAGCACTCCCATTTCAGGTGTTGGAATCGCGGAATTGTATAGTCAGAAACGGGCAAAATGTGTCATCTAGTCCAACCCCCTGCAAAGTTCATGCTGTGTCACTATTAAACTCACATTCACCCGGTGCTATACCAGCTGCACTGGCTCCCGGTGGAGTATAGGATCAGGTTTAAGGTGCTGGTTTTAACCTTCAAAGACCTATACAGCCTAGGACCCTCGTACCTACAGGACCGCCTCTCCTGGTATGTCCCACAGAGGAACTTCAAACAAAAACATCTTGAAGGTCCCAGGCCACAGAGCGGTTAGGCTGGCCTCAACCAGAGACAGGGCTTTTTCGACTGTGGCTCCGATCTGGTGGAACGCTCTGTCACAAGAGACCAGGGCCCTGCGGGACTTGACATCTTTCCGCAGGTCCTGCAAGACGGAGCTGTTCCACCAGGCCTTTGCCAGGGCACAGCCTGACCCTCCTTTGGCAATCCTCACAGAACCTCTAGCTCAATGGTTGCCATTAATTTGATTGGAACTAATTTTATAATGAAATGATTTTAGAATGTTTTATTTTATTGTTGTTAGCCGCTCTGAGCCCGGCTTCGGCTGGGGAGGGCGGGATATAAATAAAATTTATTATTTATTATTATTATACCTGGTTCTCCTTGCACCGCCTGCAACTTTATTTCTGCTGTTTTTAAAGATGTGCCGGCAAATCTCCCTGGGACGATATACGTGGAAGGTGATGTCACAAATTAATAAATAACAAGCGGCAGAGTCTTAAACGGAGGCACTGACTTCACGGGCAAAAGCCTGGAGGCAATTGTTGGGGAAGCTGCCTGCCAGGCTTAGTCATGTAAGCCCTGGCAAGGGAGCAGGCAGAATCACAAAATCACAGCGTTGCAGAGTTGGAAGGGACCCTAAGGGTCATGTAGTCCAAAGCCCCTGCAATGAAGGGATCTTTTGCCTGATGCGGCTTGAACCCACGACCCTGAAATTAACGAGTCTCACGCTCCACCGACTGAGCAAGGCAAAAAAAGAGAAGAGTTATGGAGGAGGGTACTTGCAAAGCACACAGCTCAGAAAGAACACAACACACGAAAACAAAACGGGGACTTTAACCTTGCAGGCGTTTCCATTCTCTGTTGTGAAACTTAACACACGCAACTTATACAGGGTGAGTCTTTTAAAAGAGGCCCCCTGGAACATGCAGACTCTGTATCCACGGCGCCTTTTTTAAAGGACTCACCCTGTATTTCTAGGCCTTGAAGCTTTGCCAAAGCTAGCTGTGGGCTCTAGAATTACCCAGAAGAGGATAAACGACCCTGGACATTTATGTCCAGTTAAAGGTGACTATGGGGCTGCAGTGCTCATCTCGCTTTCAGGCCAAGGGAGCCGGCGTTTGTCCACAGACAGCTTTCCGGGTCATGTGGCCAGCAGGACTAAAGCGCTTCTGGCGAACCAGAGCAGCGCACAGAAATGCCATTTACCTTCCTGCCGCAGCAGTACCTATTTATCTACTTGCACTGGCGTGCTTTCGAACTGCTAGGTTGGCAGGAGCAGGGACAGAGCAACGGGAGCTCGCCAGTGTTGCACGGATTCGAACCGCCAACTTTCCAATCGGCAAGCCCAAGAGGCTTAGTGGCTTAGGCCACAGCACCACTCGCGTCCCTAGAAAGGGATAATGGAGACTTTCATTGTCAACAGCTAGGGTGAAGCTCTTCTGTATTTAAGCTGGCATATCCAGAACGCTGGAGGCAGTGGAGACAGGGTGCAGGATCCACAAAAGGAGAACTATGCACAGTAATCTGACATCAGAAATGGCACATTATCCAGAAACCAGAACACGAACATTTCAGTCCACCAGGTCACTCTGTTCCTGATCTTATCTGAAGGCATCAGCCTGAGAACAAGAGAACTTTGGCGTAAGGGTGCTGAATCAAAACCTCTGTTTTCCCCCATTTGTGTCAGAAAAAAGACAATGGCTTTCTGCCTTGCTATGAAGGTTAATTTACTTAGCAATACTACTCAGGATGCATTATTACCTATGACTGCTGTTGCAAAGGGCCGTTTTGCCTCTATTTATGCTCTAACTGCACTGCCACAGAGTGTACCTTTTGCATTCCATTGCCAGCTAACTCCAACTTTTACACTAGTGTTGGAAACACAGGTATATAAGCTATTCTCTGCATGCTCCTTGAATAGAGATGAAGTTTGCTTCAATTTTTTTCTGCTAGCCTAATGTCTATGACTTAAAATTATGGTTGCCTTTTTATGTAGAAAAGCAATCACCAGTAAATCATCAGTGAATGTCTTGAGCCTAACTACTCTGACCTCGGTGACTTTCCCACACTATCATCGGTTGCATTTTTGTTCTAAAAATATGAAGAGTACATAGCAAAAAGTGGTGTAAACAATGGTGTCAGCTCTGTCAAGCAATGAACATTTAATACAAAACTTTATGCAGAACGCTTTGGTTTAAGAACGGACTTCCGGAACGGATTAACTTCATAAACCAAGGTACCGCTATACATACCACCCTATACTAGGGTTGCCATATTTCAAAAAGTGAAAATCTGTACACAATTTGTTTTGCCCAAATTTGTCCAGCTTTTTCTTTTGCAAAATCTCAAAAGAAATTGAAGCTATGACCGGGAGATTAGACGTACGACCACCCTATCCCTGCATGTCTCAGGGCAGGATAAAATCAGAATATAAAACCACATGTAAGGCATGTGTGAAAACCTGCATATCATCCCTAATGCTTTTGGCCTGTTTCATGTGAAGAAGAGAGATCCCTGGAACTAAACTTGCCTGGGAGGGAGATACAGCCCCAGGATGTGATGAAATGGCAACCTGTCTCTCCTTCCTTTTAAACTTTTAAACTGCATTTGCACAGAGGGACATTCTGAGTAAATAGCACTTGCAAAGAGAGGCGAGAGAAAAGAGGAACAGAGAGGGGCTGCGATGGAGGACCACAGCATGCTTGGAGTTCGATTCCCATCAGCGCAGAGGGGCTGATGTGATGAGAGCTTCGGCCGAAACATCAGGAAGGCCCCAGGTCGGCACAGAACCGCCTTCTCAGCCTCCTGCACAGATGGAACCTCAAAGGGTGATGCGGATAAGCTGCTTTTTGGGGGTAGTTTCGATTCTTCCTCTCTCTCTCTCTGGCAGATCTCGTTTTTCCAGAAGTGAAAAGAAAACCTGGTTCTGAAGGCCTGTCCAAAGAAGCAATAATAGAGCGAAGCTGATTCACTGGCGGCAGCACTCACAGCCCCCCCCCCATGAGCCAGGCAATGGACAAGGGAGGCGCATGTCTCCATCCAGGCGTTTATCCAAGATTGCCTAAAGAGGCAGAAAAACCCCACGGGGCTGACGCTCAGCAGATGTCGGAACAAGCTGTGTGGATGCTGGCTTTTAAAGAGGGAACCAGCTTGTTTTGGGAGTCCGGGGTTGGCACTGTGGCAGTATTTTCAGTATTACCTGGGTTGTTTTTTGGGGGTGGGCTATTGATAAGGTTAAGTCACAGAGCCTAGGACTTGCCGATCAGAAGGTCGGAGGTTCGAATCCCCGCAATGATGGGGTGAGCTCCCGTTGCTCGGTCCCTGCTCCTGCCAACCTAGCAGTTCAAAAGCACCTCAAAGTGCAAGTAGATAAATAGGTACCACTCCGGCGGGAAGGTAAACGGCGTTTCTGTGCGCTGCTCTGGTTCGCCAGAAGCGGCTTAGTCCTGCTGGCCACATGACCCGGAAGCTGTACACCGGCTCCCTTGGCCAATAAAGCGAGATGAGTGCCGCAACCCCAGAGTCGGTCACGACTGGACCTAATGGTCAGGGGTCCCTTTACCTAAGTTGTTGGGAACTAAGGACCCTTTACCTTTATTGATAAGGTGGACCCTCACATTTAAAAGGCCTGGGAGAACTGTGGGGGCACATGGAGGAAGGAAAGTGAAGGCAAGCAGGGGAGGATGCACCAGCCCAGGGTGAGGGGGGAGATACTAGCTGGATTAGACTCCCCCAATAATATTTGACTGCAGAACTGACACAGAAATGCAGGGAACTGTCTTATCTTATACCGAGTCAGACCAGTTGCTCCGTCTAGTTCAGTGCTGTCTACACCAGGGTTTTCTAAACTTGCGTCTCTACCCGCTTTTGTACTACAACTCCCATCATCCCTAGCTATCAAGGCCAGAGGTCGTGGATGATGGGAATTGTAGTCCAAAAGGTCACAAAAAGTACACTGTTTACCAACCCCCTCTGTTAATTCCTATGCCGACCCTGTAAGGTAAGTTAAGAGGCTGTGACTGGCTCCAAGGTCACTGCGTGAGATTCCTGACGGAGTGGGGATTTGAACCCTGATCTCCCAGGTCCCGATCCAACAATCTAAGCACTACACCCCAATGGCTTCCTAGAGTCATTCTGCTATAGGGCAGCTCTATAAATTAAGTAGGCAAATAAATACAGTGGTACCTCCGGTTACGGACGGGATCCATTCCGGAGCTCTGGTCGGATCCCGAGGTTTCCACAACCGGAGGTGCCTGTTTTGCGCATGTGCGCGGCGCGTGTTTCTGTGCATGCGCGAGCGGCGAAACCCCCCCAAAATACTTCCGGGTTTGTTGCTTTCCCAACCCGAAGTTTCTACTATATGTGAAAAGAAAAAAATGTCACTTTCAGAAGTATCTGAAATGTTTTCCTTGAGGCTTGCATTTCTTTTAGTCTGGATTTTTTATTTAATCTCTTAACATGTTTGTGAGGTTGTTCTTCAAAATATAAAGTGTTATTGAAATGAATAATAAAAAATAGATTCCACAGCAAAATAGAAAAGGAAGGTGCCTAGACATTCCACTGTGGCGACCGTAACCCAGGTTTAAGGTGCCATTTGGCAACTAGCTTACACACCTGAGTTTCTAACATTGCCAGCAACGTCTGAAGGGCCACAGGCGCCTGAGGAAACATGGGTTGCCTCTACTGGCTGCAAAGGGCTCGGCCCAGGCAAGCCTCAACAGCACTGCGCTGTTTTCCTAGGCTGGCAAGGACACGGCAGGGCTTGTTCGCCAGCAGGTCCCAGGGCAGGTTACAACAATTTAAAAACCAGTGTGAAACACAGGCAGAACAGGCTACAGGTACAAGCATAGGGTGCATCCTGGAAAAGGACACCTGAGGTGTCAAAGGCCAGGGTAAAGAGGTGCCCCATCAGTCTTTGCTAAAAGCTGTTCAGTGAAGGTGGCAGGTGCAACTCTGTGGGGAAGGCGTTCCACAACTCAGCCTGCACAACTGAGGTTATCCTGGTTGCATTTCCTGGATTCGGAGGACAGGGGCCTGTCAGGGCTAGTCTAGAGTCCCAGGCAGCCGATCCCTAAACCCAGAGCTGCAGCAGCTGCTCACTCAGCTCAGATGTAAGTGGTTGGGAGGGACGCGGGGTGGCGCTGTGGGTTAAACCACAGAGCCTAGGACTTGCTGATCGGAAGGTCGGAGGTTCGAATCCCCGCAACGGCGTGAGCTCTTGTTGCTCAGTCCCTGCTCCTGCCAACCTAGCAGTTCAAAAGCACCTCAAAGTGCAAGTAGATAAATAGGTACCGCTCCGGCGGGAAGGTAAACGGCGTTTCCATGCGCTGCTCTGGTTCGCCAGAAGCGGTTTAGTCCTGCTGGCCACATGACCCGGAAGCTGTACACCGGCTCCCTTGGCCAGTAAAGCGAGATGAGCGCCGCAACCCCAGTCAGTCACGACTGGACCTAATGGTCAGGGGTCCCTTTACCTAAGTTGTTGGGAGCTAAGGACCTGGGCAAAGGAAGGAAACCACAGCCAGCAAAGCAAGAGGAGGCGCTGCTGGAGTTTACACCTGCACAGCCAATCTAGAGGGTTCATGCTGCCTGGCCAATTACAGAAGCAGATACTGCACAAAGGGAAGAGGCACTCTTTGGCCCTCCAGAAGCTGCTGGAATACAACTCCCATCATGTCCAACCACTGACTGGGAGTTGTAGTCCCAGAAACATCTGGAGGGCACCCAAGTTAATCACCCTTGTTCTTGAGGATACCGGCCCAATACTACTGGGGAGAAACTGTTGCCCAGGAGACCACTTTGAACAACCCACAAGCACGACAATATCCAACCACGCAAGATGCCTCCAGAGGAGGCGGTTGCATTTTCTATCGCTTGCAAGCCAGTGGGTTTGTCGAGCTTCAATCTATATTCCAGCTCTCGTTTCTTTCTGCCATTTCTGGTTATTCCCTGGAAGGCGATTCGCTCAAGTGCACCCCACCACTGAAAGGTGCCGGAGAGTGAAGCTGGGGAGACACTGGCGGGGAGATGCCCTTGCAAGACTTCCCTGGCCCAGACAAGGCACCAAAAGAAACCTAGAGAGGCTCACAAGGGGAGAGGGTGCAGGAGAAGGGCCCACCTAACTGTTTCTGCCCAGGCTGTTGCCCAAGGCACCCTGAGAGGGAATACATAACTGCTCCTCCTGCCTGAGGAAACAACAATCACCAACCAGCAAGTACACATCTGAACATGGGAGTTGAGCCAGCCAGTGGCAGACCACAATATTTGCAAATTGCCCCAACCTCCTTGCCTCCGATGGCTGTCCTGTGGGACCCCCATAGTCAGTCTTGGAGCTCCAACTTTTATGACAGAAACACCAACAGATGGCTGTTTTTACCATGCATTTTTCAGACGTACAAACCATTTCCCCTTCGAAGGCCACATAACCCCAGGGGAAATGCCAATCCGCTGTAGGTCAGAGCCAGCAGTGAGAGAGAGAGGGGGCTGGGGCTTATGCAGGCACGGCCAAACCTGGCCCTCCAGCTGTTTTGGGACTACAACTCCCATCATCCATAGCTAACAGGACCAGTGGTCAGGGATGATGGGAATTGTAGTCCCAAAACAGCTGGAGGGCCATGTTTGGCCACGCCTGGCCTAATGTGTGCACCCATCCCTTCCTGCCTTTCCACACCCACTTCTCCCACTTCTTTGCAATTACGCAGAGGGCAGCATGTATCCTCCTAGGCCAGAGGTTCCCAGCGCTTGCTGTAATAAGAACATAACAGCCTTCCTGCTAGATCAGGCCGGGGGGGGGGGGCATCGAGACCGGCATCGCCTTCTCACATTGGCCAAGCAGACGGCCCCATAGGAAGCCCATAAGCACGACCTGAGTGCGAGAGCAACTCTCCCCACTTCTGAGTTCCAGCAATGGAAAATTCCCTCCGATGGAGAAGGCAAAACACAGCTACTGGACAAAACCCATCGCAGCAGCATCCTCCTCCAATTTGTCTAATCCTCTTTCAAAGACATTCAAGTTGGCAGCCATCACTATGTCTTGTGGGAATGAATTCTGCAGTAAAGATAAAGGACCCATGGAAAGTCCAAGGGGACTATGGGGTTGTGGCGCTCACCTCGCTTTCAGGCCGAGGGAGCTGGCATTTGTCAACAGACAGCTTTCCAAGTCACGTGGCCAGCAGGACTAAACCGCTTCTGGTGCAATGGAACACCGTGACGGAAACCAGAGCACACAGAAATGCCGTTTACCTTCCCGCCGGAGAGGTACCTATTTATCTACTTGCACTGGCGTGCTTTCGAACTGCAAGGTTGGCAGGAGCTGTGACAGAGCAACGGGAGCTCACTCTGTTGCGGGGATTCAAACTGCCAACCTTCCGATCGGCAAGCCCAAGAGGCTCGGCAGTTTACACTACAGAAGCCACCCGCGTCCCTGGCATTTCCGTGCGCTCTGGTTTCCGTCACGGTGTCCCCCTGTGCCAGAAGCGGTTTAGTCCTGCTGGTCACATGACCTGGAAAGCTGTCTGTGGACCAACCCCGGCTCCCTCGGCCTGAAAGCGAGAGGAGCGTTGCAACCCCAGTCCCCTTTGACTGGACTTAACCGTCCAGGGTCCTTTACCTTATTCTGCAGTAGCGTGCTACAAAGACACAACTACGCTCAATTTTTGTAGGTATGGGCCTACCCTCACCCCCAAACCCTCTCCCACCCCCCCAAAAAACCCCCAACACTCACTTTTTAACATTGGCCTCCCCATTGGGGATCCTCCGCAGCTTCTTCTTCTTCAGGATCTTGACAGCTCTCCTACAGAGGGTTTCGGAGTCCAGCATCTCCTTGACTTTGCCGTAGGATCCTTCCCCAAGCAGGTCCCCCATCAGGTACTTGCCTATGAGCTTCGCCCTTTTCCGGCGGGGCTGGTAGATCACTTCCGTAGAGTCTATGCGGTGGATGAAAGTATCCATGCCCACCGAGATCAGTTCGCTTTCGACAAACATCCCCAGCTGCTGGGAGTCCTCCATCGCGAATCGAAATGACCCAAGCCTGTTTGCGTTCCACGACGACAAGTGTGTGCGCACGCCAAAGGTTTAAAAATCCACTTTCCTGGTGTATCGGATGCTCCCTTTTTACTCCCAACTTTTTTGGGGTGGGGAAGGAGGATGTTCAGCGGAGGTAAATCGAGAATTCCCAAAAAGATTGTACAAACGTTTTAACTTACAAATGAAAAATAAAAGCCTATGAGAACTTTTCTCTCAGGCCCACGAGGGCCCTACAGAGATCCAGCACCTCGTTCCAATACTTATAGAGCTTTTCTTAAGCAATGTGGATGGGGGAAAGCAACAAAGTTGATTTACAGTCAGCTTTAACTTCTCTTTAAAAAAAAATATCTCGTTTTTGCTGCTCCAAGTCTTTCACATCAGGTAATGTTCTCCTGAGGAAGTCCAAGGTATTTCCCCCCCTTCCTTGAGGACCTAAGTCATCTTCAAGAATACTTCCTGCGTTTGGAAACAGAAAGCTAGTCTCTCGGAGGGTGTTCCATCGCTAACAAGGCATGGCAGCTCCTGTTTCCAAACTGTGAGGTGAAGAATCAAGGAGCCCAAACCCACCCCTCGGCTTTGACCACTCTCGCCACCCAGGTACGACCTCCGATGAGAGTCCTCTCAGCCGTTCGGAAGCTGGAACCAAGTCTTTTTAAAGGAATTTTCAATACTGATTTCAACTGCTTCTCTTCCGCCCTTGACAAAGGATTGAGGCCTTCCGTGTCTAGTAGGTTCTACCAGGGGCATCCTTCAACCACTTGGGGTCTACCTGACACATGATGTGTCACCCCACTGCTTCAGGTATTAAGGTAGGTAGGCAGGCAGGCAGGCAGGCAGCTCAAACCCTATTCAAGTCTCCCAGAACTAAGCACCCACAAAAAAAAAGAGAGAGAGGAGGGGATGGTGCTTGAGCAAGCTCTCCTGACGCAAGTTTAAGCTTACACAATTCATCCAGCTTAAGCAACTGTCTTGAAAAAAGAGGGGAAGCCTCTAATCATTCTGCTTTGGGGCACCCCTCTACCTTCAAGCTATTCTGCAGCAACACCAGGCTTTTGAAGGCATCACTCAGAACAGATTGATCCCATTAGTGCCAGACTCCTGACCGATCTTGCTGAGAGTAATTAAGTCCCTTTCTGAACAGACACACACACACACACCCCCCGTTCTGTTTATGTGGCCTTCCGATCTAAATAAGGAAATGCAATGTGATGTTCACAAGCCCAGGGAGTCAAGGGAAAGATATCCTTGGCACATGAGTTGGGAAAAGGAAAAAAAAAGGAATTGGGAGATTTTCCCTTGACAGGTAATTGTACCGTTCCCACAAGAGACCAAGATGCCTGTCAAACAAGTGGGGAGAATATTAACTTGGGGGGGGGGAGAAAGTAGACCCTTTCCTCCCAAATCCTCTTTCTTTTGAAGAGCTTCAATAATCCCCAAGTATCTTCCTCTTGACAAGATTGGCACCCACAAAATTAGGGAGTCCTTATGTGGAGCCTCCTCTCTCTACAGGAGAAGGGGTGGAAGGGAAATCTGTAGTATGGGAGATGCCTCGTCTCCCATGCATTCAACCCAGAAGGGAAAAAATGTTAAGGGACAGAAAGTAGCTGGTCCCTTCTCAGCCAGAGACAACTTAGGCGCTAAAAGAAAAACAAGTGCCAATTGGGATTGGGAGGCAGCTATAACAATTTCCCCCAAACGGTGGCAACTAATGAGGGCTACTTAAAGGGTGATAGCTCTCTGCAAAGGCAAGTGGGGTGAGGAAGAGAAAATCTGACCCTAACAGAAGGGGCAACAGAAGCGAAAAAATAACACCACCACAAGGGAAGAAGAGGTAAGGGTCTTCCCTTCTCAGAAGAGTTTCTAAATTGGGGGAAAAGGGGAGGGGGAAGAGAGAAGTCGATTAAGGGAGACACCTCTGCTTAATGTAATACTCTTTGACTTAATTCCCCGTCACAATTTCTAGCAGGAGGAATCGCTAACCCGTCCACACAAAAAAAAGAGGCAAGTATCCTTTCAACTCAGGATCACTCCTCCCCAACAGAAAAGGGGGTTCAATTCCTCATGGGATTCAACTTAAAAATTAGGGTGGGGGAGAAGGATCTTTCCTCAAGAAGGGTCACTGGCTGTCACCTAAGAGTTTCCTACAACTTCTTCCCCAATCTCCCTCTTTTAAGAACGGGGTGGGGGGAAATAAATGTCACCCCCCCCAAAAAAAAAGAAAGAAAGAGTTGCGAATGGGGATTAACGGACTGTCACTAATAAAAACTGGGTAAGAAACTGGGGAAGAGGGGCCCTGAATTGCCAGAGGAGTCAATTAACAGAACTCCTATCAGTCGATTTGCCTTCTCTAAAGGACAGGCAACCGAACTCCACCCCACAAAACCCCAACACCAAGTGTGTGTCTATATATACAGACGCACACACTTTTCTCTATTTAAATAAAAAATATAAATTATATAAAAATAGCTTATTCCACCCCCCTCCCGTCCACAGACACACAGACCCTCCCCCCTCCGCCTTTCCCCCCCCTGCAAGGAGAGCACACCCCCCCCCTCAGACACACACACGGCTTAAAATGAATATGGGGAGCCTGCTGTTATGAGGGGGAGCCTTCCCCACCCCCCCAGGAAAAAAACCACTAGGCCCAAGCCCTGCGCTCAAGTAGCAGGGGGGGTGAGTCAGAGTCCTTTTGGGACCCCTCCCCCCTCGAGCCTGACGGGGGATAGGTGGGGGGGGTTGGGGGGCTCTGCTGCTCCCCAAGGGGCGGCTATGTGGGGGGCTGGCTGGCCGGCTGCTCCCCTCCCCTGACTACGTCAAAGCCGCCTCGCCCCTCTCCTTGCCTTCCTGCCGCCGCAGCTAACACGCCGCCGCCATTTTGTTTACCTCCCCCCTCCTCCTCCGAGCATGCGCAGTCCGCGCGCTCTAGTACTGGCTAAAAAAACCCCGAAGAGGACGCCCCGCCCCCACCGCGGCGTCTTCTACGCTGTCATAGGTCACTTCCCCTCGTCGTTCTCGCCCGATTGGCTAAGCGGCCTCCGCCTCGCCTCGCGGGAGGTGGAGGAGACGGTCGGGGATTGGGTGGTCGGGGGCGCGGGGCGGAGGGCGCGGGGTTGCCATGGGGACGCGTAAGGGGAGGCCGGCTTGGGCCTGCTCGACGCTTACGCGCGGCGGCGCCAGCCAATGGGGTTCGACCCGCCTGACGCTGCTGGACTACAACTCCCACAATCCCCGGCACGGCGCCTAGTCAGGCCGGGGCTGATGGGGGTTGTAGTTCGAGATGTCTGAGGGGAATAAACGAGGAAGAAAAGGACATGGTTGAATAGGAGCCGAGTCCTAGGGGCCACTGGGCCCCGCACAATAAAATATTTGAGGGGGGCCTATGGCCCCCACAGAGTTGACGGCCATTCCCATTCAAATGACGTGTGTGCGATCAATAATGTGGGGGCAAGGCTTACCCGCCCAATATTCAAGTTGGCACCCCTGAATGGTTGGCATCAGTCTGTCTGTTTAGGGAAGCTTTTAATGTTTTTTTTTCTAACTTTTATTTTGCTTTAAACAGGTACATATAAATATAGACCACCAAAATTACAAAGGAAAATTCCTTAATAGTAATGAATTTTTTTTTTTAAACTACAAAAAATATCGAAGTACATGGAACAGAACATAAGCAACTATGGGGAAGATAAAAGAAAAGAAAAAAAGAAAAAGGAAGATGACCCAAAGCAGGAAAGCTCATCTGTGTACACTTCCGTCAAGCTAACAACAGATCATTATTCTTATCAAAATTTTTTGATGCATTACTGTATTTTAATATTTGGTTGGAAGCCGCCCAGAGTGGCTGGGGAAGCCCAGCCAGATGGGCGGGGTATAAATAATAAATAATTATTATTATTATTATTATTATTATTATTATTATTATTATTATTATTATCAAGAGACAATGCAGGAATGCACCATTGGGAATGAAGTCAAACTACTTTGGACTGGCAATGGCGAATTATTGGTCTTTCCAAATTTCAGCAGCGCCTTGCGCAGCAGCAAAATTCGGTGTCCTCTCTCACCTCCTGTTCTCGTTCACTGCATTATAGTTTACAAATGCTCCTTTACAAAGCTATTGCACTACCAAATTTACTGTACACTTGTGAAACATGGGCCACTTATAAACGCCATCTCCAACTCCTCGAAATCTAACTCCTCAAAATAATAATAATAATAATAATAATAATAATAATAATAATAATAATAATAATTTATTTATACCCTGCCCTCCCCAGCCAAGACCAGGCTCAGGGCGGCTAAATCCAACTCCGTCAACAGCGTCTCTGAGATATTTTACACATCACTTGGGAAGAAAGGCAAACTAATGCCAGTGTATTGGAAGAAGCAAAGATCACCCATGTCGAAGCGATGATTCTTCAACATCAACTTCGTTGGACTGGTCATGTGCGGATGCCTGATTATCGTCTTCCAAAGCAACCACTCTATTCAGAACTTAAAAACGGAAAGCGTAATGCTGGTGGTCAACAAAAGAGGTTCAAAGACTCTCTCAAGGGAAATCTTTTAAAATGTAGTATAAACACCGGAGGAGTCAAAAGAAACTTGATCAGACTCCTGCTACCTTAGCAGCTGAGACCTTGGTGCTTGCGGCCGGACAGAGGTCAGCTCAGGTTGTGGCCGGTTCAGCCATCGGACAAACCGGCATGCCTTGATTTAAGGGAGCAAATTTCTTTTCCATATCTTTATTTTCTAACTCCTTCCCTTTTTGCCTGTAATTGTGCTTAACTTCTTTTATCTTTATCATTAATATATTGATTTTCCAGTGTCCCCATTTCTTCCTCTAACTTTTTCATCTCTTCTTCTTGTTGTTTTTTCCCCAATTTACTGGATTCCCTAATCCTAATTCCCGTCACCACTGCTTTCATTGTATCCCATATTATTGGTTGAGTACTTTGCCCTTCTCATTAATCTCCAATATGTCTAATAATTCTTTCCCTATCTTATTTACTGTTTGACTGCTGCTGAAGATCCTTGTATCTAAGCTTCATCTTCTAGCTTCCTTATAATCTTTCTTTACTTTTAATACCATATTAACCAATGTGTGGTTGGTTACCTTTATTATTCCAGGAGGGAAACTTCTTAGGGCTTGGAAGAGCTGTTTGAAAAACCCACAGGCACCATGTCAAAGCGGGAGTCAGGAGCAACAGTTCACCAGGCACCAAATGAACTCTTTATTCAGTGAAACCGAACAGCTCAGGCCTAGTGAGCGCAGCGTTCCAGTAAAGGTAAAGCCATATCCTCCAACATTTTTCCGATGAAAATAGGGACGTCCCATTCCATAACGATAATTTTACTATTTATACCCCACGCATCTTACTGGGTTGCCCCAGCCACTCTGGGCAGCTTCCAACATACTGTATATCAAAACATAATTCACCATCAGATCACATAGCATGTCCATGGCTATAGCCTGCACCCAAAACATCACGCATCCACTGTTTCGTGGGGCCGCAATGGCGCAAAAACGTGGTTACAAAGCACGGATCCACATGGATGCTCAGGATTTTTGCATTGGGTCACCCCAAATTCACCATCAGATCACACAGCATGCCCATGGCTACAGCCTGCACCCAAAAAAATACACATCCACTGTTTCGTGGGGCTGCAGTGGTGCAAAAACGTTGTTACAAAGCACGGATCCACATGGATCCTCAGGATTTTTGCATTGGGCTACCCCAAACTCACCGTCAAATCACATATCATGTCCGTGGCCACAGCATGAACCCCAAAAATCATTCATCCACTGTTTCGTTCAGAATATTTTTTTTTCTTGTTTTCCTCCTCTAAAAACTAGGTGCGTCTTATGGAGCGAAAAATACGGTAATAAAACATTAAACATTGAAAAAACAAAACTTCCCTATACGGCAGAGGTTTTCAACCTTTTTAAGTCCACGGCTCCCTTGACCAACTGCATTCTTTCTATGGCTCCCCTGTGGGGCTCAGGAGCCCATTTATGCCACCCCTTGCCTGCAGAGCTGGCAGCCCCTCCCCCCTTTTTGAACATGCTCCCTTGTGGAGTGTCTCCTCAGCCTCCTCCCCTCTTGGGGGTCCTCTGGTCAGTTGTACGTGTCGCCCTTGGTCTCTGAGCTGCCTCCCCGCCCTAAAGAGAGGTGCCTCCTCACACTGCCCCACAGGAGCCTGGGAAACACCCCCTGGCCAGCTCCAGAGGCGCCATTCACCTGTGGTAGCCAGGGCTGCTGCAACAAACAGCTGTGCAAGCCTTTGAGAGGCAGAGATGCAAAAGGGCATCAGAGGAGGGAGGGAAGGAAAGCGGGACAGAGGCCAGTCTTGCCCACGGCACCTCTGATCATCATTCAGGGCACCCCAGGGTGCCACAGCACACGAGTTGAAAACCACTGCTATACAGGATTGCCTTCAAATGGCTCGGGGGTCAGATAACTCCATACCCTCCCAATACTTCTCCAATGAAAATGGGGGTTTCCTAAGAATAAGTGGGACATTCCGGGATCAAATCTGAAACCGGGGCAGCTTCTCTAAATCAGGGACGTCCCTGGAAAATAGGGACATGTGGAGGGTCGGAAATCTCCCCACCGCTGAAGAGGTCAATGTGACTTCCTTTCTGAGGGAAGCCTGCCCTGGCACCAGGCTGGGTGGTTCTGCAAGCAGATCCCCTGTTTGTGCATTGTAGGCAGCTTCGCACCGGCTAAATTTAGTGCCTTTCCTACAGATCAGCAAAGCCAGGCTTTGAGCGAGAGACAGAGACAGGGGTTGGGTTATGCCTGGAACCTAAGAGAAAGCCGCTAGCAAGTCCGTTCAGGGCGATGGGTGGGGAATCTCAGGCCTTGGGGCCCCAAATGCAGACTTCCAAGTCGACCTGACCTTCCAGATTCTTGCTGTAACACAGACCACACCCCTTAGCTGAAGCCACACCCCTCTGTCCAGGCCACACCCCTCACCAACCTTGCTTTGCACATTCCTCGAGTGTTTTTGCCTGACCAAACTGTGTCCTGGCGTACCTCTGATAACGCCTCTAGCCTGATAGGATGGCAGATGGAGAAGGGTGATGTTGTAAGAAAAATACGGTTGATATGTGGAGATACAAAAGCCATCTTCTAATCTCTAAAGCAGAGCATTCCAAACTTTGGTGCAGTTTTTAGATGTGCATCATTTCATGACGCCGTAATTCAGTTTTTCTGGGACGCGGGCGGCGCTGTGGGTTAAACCACAGAGCCTAGGACTTGCTGATCAGAAGGTCGGCTGTTCGAATCCCTGTGATGGGGTGAGCTCCCATTGCTCAGTCCCTGCTCCTGCCAACCTAGCAAATCCAAAGCAAGTCAGAGTGCAAGTAGATAAATAGGTACAGCTGCGGCGGGAAGGTGAACGGCATTTCCGTGCACTGCTCTGGTTCGCCAGAAGCGGCTTAGTCCTGCTGGCCACATGACCCGGAAGCTGTACGCCGGCTCCTTCGGACAATAAAGCGAGATGAACGCCGCAACCCCAGAGTCGGCCACGACTGGACCTAATGGTCAGGGGTCCCTTTCCCTTTACCTTTAATTCAGTTTTACCAGCAAACCTGTCCAGCCCTGGGAGGAGCGCGGGGAGCGTATGTGTGACTGCGGCTACACACTGCAGCCGACACACTAAGGGCTTGTATGTTGATGTTGTGAACGGCCCTGCGATCCTCGCATGAAAGGCAGTATAAAAAATTAAATAACAATAACAACTCTGCATGCAGAGCAGAAGCTCTCAGCCACAGGTTGCAGTCTTTATCACCGCCACCATCATCCCTGTGGACTGACCCAGTTCCCTTTGGCAAATTGCAGAACCCTAGACTTGGAAGAGGGACGCGGGTGCCGCTGTGGGTTAAACCACAGAGCCTAGGACTTGCCGATCAGAAGGTCGGCGGTTCGAATCCCCGCAACGGGGTGAGCTCCCGTTGCTCGGTCCCTGCTCCTGCCAACCTAGCAGCTCAAAAGCACGTAAAAGAGCAAGTAGATAAATAGGTACCGCTCCGGCGGGAAGGTAAACGGCGTTTCTGTGCGCTGCTCTGGTTCGCCAGAAGCAGCTTAGTCATGCTGGCCACATGACCCGGAAGCTGTACGCCGGCTCCCTCGGCCAATAAAGCGAGATGAGCACCGCAACCCCAGAGTCGGCCACGACTGGACCTAATGGTCAGGGGTCCCTTTACCTTTAGACTTGGAAGAGACCCTGAGGGTCATCTAGTTGAACCCTCTGCAGTGCAGGAATCCTTTCCCCCCCGAAGTAGCCCACAACCCTCAGTTTAAGAGTCTCACACTGTACCAACTAAGCTACCCTGCAGGCAATTGTTCCCTGCACCATCCCTGGAAGGAGGAACGGCTCCTCACCTTTCCTGCACATTTCTGGGCCGTTCCACTAGGAAGCAGCAGAGGCATGCAGAACCGGCACTGCTGATGTAAATGACATATCTCAGCGTTTAGGAGAGGCAAAGGCGAGGGAGAAAGTGGCTGCCTTTAGAAAGACCTTTGTCCCATCTCCCTGACGTTTCCTCAGCAGCTAACTTTCCCCAGAAAGAGCCTGTCGGATGAGGCCAACAGTGACCCACCGAGCCCAGGATCCTGTTCTCACAGCGGCTGTCCGATGCAACAGGGCCTGAGCACCTCTCTGGCCATTTCCAGCAACTGATACTCACTTCCCCATTATTATTACTATTCTATCCTCACACCAACCCTGCAGAGCAGCTCAGCCTGAGGGAGACTGGTCCCTCCATGAGCTTCTCTCAGGGCTGAGGATCCCAACCCTGCTCTGTCCCGGGTCCCAAGCCTGTTTGCCACTATATGCACAGCAATGCTAACTCTCCCTTTAAGATCGCTGCTTGCGAGTGGTGCAATGACCCATTTTATTTACCGTATTTTTCGCTCTATAAGACGCACCAGACTACAAGACGCACCTAGTTTTTGGAGGAGGAAAACAAGAAAAAAAATATTCTGAATCTCAGAAGCCAGAACAGCAAGAGGGATCACTGCGCAGCGAAAGCAGCAATCCCTCTTGCTGTTCTGGCTTCTGGGATAGCTGCGCAGCCTGCATTCGCTCCATAAGACGCACAGACATTCCCCCTTACTTTTTAGGAGGGGAAAAGTGAGTCTTATAGAGCAAAAAATACGGTATTTTTTTTGCAGCGAACGTTGGCCTCCACTTTGAGAATCCTGGAAAGGGCCCACCCAGCTACTGGGAAGTTCTTCCTTGCAGGGGAAGCCGGTTCCCAGAAGGGGGTGGGTGGGGGAGGCCGGATCGATTGAGCAGGGCCTGCAGCGAGAAACCTGAGCGCTCAAGAGAGTCGGTGCCGGTGGCGAGAGCCTCTGCTGAGGCTGCTCCTGGGTTGGTTTGCATCTGTTGCAGCCGGCCAAATCCCCCCTTCCTCCTCCCAAGAGCCAGTCTGTCTGTCTCTCGGAAGAGGACGCCGTGTCCTGCAGAAAACCCTTGACAGACAGCTGCCCTGGCAGAACTGAAGGCCGGCAAGCTCTGAAGTGGCTTCCCCAGATAGATTTTGGAGAACACTTTGAGAGAAGCAGTGACGTTCTTATCACCAGGAGTGCCAGCTTGGCCCTGCGGCCCTGGGTACCCGGGGCTGTGGGTGCAACGCAGCTGTTGTAAACAAAAATTGCCCTTTTCTCTTATGGGGTATCCAAGAGCCCATATAGAGTCCTTACATAGGTTCCCTATTGGTAGGAGAAAATAACAGAGGCCAACCAGAGAATATTGAGAAGCAAAGCTGCTAGTAAGCTTGATCTTTATTGATCTGTTGCAACAGGGTGCTCCCCTCACCCGCAGGAGAAACCCAGAACAATGGCGTGAAAGGTGCCATCCTGTAGATCAAGACCCCAGAAACATCATACATACGTCACAGAAGGGGTGTAACCTAAGACCACCCCTCAGATACATCATACCTACATCACAGAAAAGGCAGTCTAAAACAGAAATTTTAATGTTTTTATCCTGTGGTTGTTTATCTCCTGTCTGGCAGGTTACTTGATTGGATTTCCTGGGGATCCTGGCCAGTCTTTTGTAATGATAAATACTTAGTTCCTGGGCCAGGTCACAGGCTCACACCCTATTCATATCTTAAATGTGCCCTTAAGACAGGATTTGTGAGGAAAGAGACAATGGGGAAGTTTCCCACTTTGACATCGCAGAGAAAACATTTGCTCAGTTTAGGAATCAAAATGGTTCCAGGTTGGTCTTCCTGTGCTGATCTATGTATGCGCTTAGTTGGTACACTTATGAACATTACCATATATCTAAGACCATAAAATTCCTGTCACACAGCATGCATGGCCCTGGCACCGAAATTTGTGGGCGCCTAGGCCCCAGGGAGTTGCAGACCCTCCAAGTGCCCCTATTTTCCAGGGATATCCCTGATTTAGAGAAGCCCACCCGGTTTCTGAATTGATCCCTGTCCTCGGAAACCCAGCTTGCAGTTTCTGCTGTTCACGGAGGGAGAAGGAAGGACAGCAACCTTTGGGTTCAGATAATGCGGGGAATTTCCAAAGGCGTAGGGAGAAGGGAAACAGAACGAAAAAAACAATCAGGGAAGTGGCTTCTCGTATGCCAAGCCTTCATTTCCACGACCTTAGGTCTAGTCTAGCCAAACAGTGAACTGTGAAACAGACTGACTTGTACGTTGCTTATGAGTCTTCCAGATTATTCCCCTCCCTTGCTTATGAATATTCCAGACCCCTTGCCCTTAAACGTTCAGCTCCCGTTAAAACCAGACGAGCAAGTTTCTAGTCCCCTTTACTCGCGGAGATGTAAGGACCCTCCAAGTGTCCCTCTTTTCCAGGGACAAATTATGGATTTACAGAAGCTGTCCCGGTTTCTGCTTTGATCCCAGAATGTCTTGCTTTTCCTTACGATGTCCCTCTTTTCATCAGAAAAATGTTGGAGGGTCTGGAGTTATGTGACCCTACTCTCCCCAAGCCAAGGAGATAAGTAACTATGCAACCTTTAGAAGACATCTGAAAGCAGCCCAGTATAGGGAAGTTTTAAAAAAAAGTTTAATGATTTATTATGTTGGAATAATAATTATTATTATGGAATAAAAGGTAAAGGGACCCCTGACCATTAGGTCGAGTCATGGCCGACTCTGGGGTTGCGGTGCTCATCTCGCTTTACTGGCCGAGGGAGCCGGCGTACAGCTTCCGGGTCATGTGGCCAGCAGGACTAAGCCGCTTCTGGCAAACCAGAGCAGCGCACAGAAACGCCGTTTCCCTTCCCGCCGGAGCGGTACCTATTTATCTACTTGCACTTTGACGTGCTTTTGAACTGCTAGGTTGGCAGGAGCAGGGACTGAGCAACGGGAACTCACCCCATTGCGGGGATTCGAACCGCCAACCTTCTGATCAGCAAGCCCTAGGCTTTGTGGTTTAGACCACAGCGCCACCCGCGCCCCTATTATGGAATAGGACGTCCCTATTTTCACTGGAATAATGTTGGAGCATATGTAAGGAGAAGCGTGCCGGTAGGATCCCGGCCCACACTCTGCTTGGCCCCCAACTCTCAAATGAGGGCAACAGCCTCAGAGAACCACAGACAAAAGTCCCATGCCATTATAGAATCCCAGAATTGGAGAGTTGGAAGGGGCCACAAGGAACATCTCGTTCAGCCCCCTGCAATGCAGGAATCTTTTAGCCAACGTTTACAAAAGAGGGGATTCTAAATACAGTGGTACCTCGGGTTACACACGCTTCAGGTTACAGACTCCGCTAACCCAGAAATAGTGCTTCAGGTTAAGAACTTTGCTTCCGAATGAGAACAGAAATCGTGCTCCGGCGGAGCGGCGGCAGCAGGAGGCCCCATTAGCTAAAGTGGTGCTTCAGGTTAAGAACAGTTTCAGGTTAAGAACGGACCTCCGGAACGAATTAAGTACTTAACCCGAGGTACCACTGTATTCAAATAAACAAAATAAAATAATGTCAACAATAATAAAAGACTACTGTCTCCTTTAGCTTCTGCCACTTCCTACTGCAGCTTCAGAGGAGAAAGTGAAACTAGATATTCCGGTAAAGAATTCTAACTTCGTGTGGCGAGTAAACAAAAAGCTACTTCTGGATCCTCAGCTTGGAAGGAGCAGGTCAGAGAAGCCAGACTTCCCAGGTAAGGGCAGAGTTCAGCTCGGGGATGGTTTAAGACCACCTAGTAATGGGATGAGACATGGGTGGCGCTGTGGTCTAAACCACAGAGCCTAGGAATTGCCGATCAGAAGGTCAGCAGTTCAAATCCCCACGACGGGGTGAGCTCCCGTTGCTCGGTCCCTGCTCCTGCCAACCTAGCAGTTCGAAAGCACGTCAAAGTGCAAGTAGATAAATAGGTACCGCTCCGGCGGGAAGGTAAACGGTGTTTCCGTGCGCTGCTCTGGTTCACCAGGAGTGGCTTAGTCATGCTGGCCACATGATCCGGAAGCTGTACGCCAGCTCCCTCGGCCAATAAAGCGAGATGAGCGTCACAACCCCAGAGTTGTCTGCAACTGGACCTAATGGTTAGGGGTCCCTTTACCTTTTAGTAATGGGAAGTAGGACGGGATCTACTGAGAGGTCTCTGGAGGATCACAGTTCAGTGGCAGGACACCAGCCTTGAATGCAGAAGGATTCAGGCAGAAGGACCCAGCCAGGCTTAATTTATGCAGACTCATTGTTATTGTTTTTTAATCTCTCAGTCAGCACGCAGAACACTTTAACGACCCATTGTATAATGAAATAGATAAACAGCAAACTATAAATGTTAATAAAATAGCAAATAAATAATCCATCAACAGGTTAACTTTATTTCTATTCATTTATGTACAATATTTATGGCCCACGCTTCAGCGGATGTTTTCGATCCCCGACTGGGGAAGTAATAAAAATAAATAGAGACAAACAACATTTACAAAATTTCACAAAACCACACAGGCAGGCCCGTTAACCGACAAATTAACAATTCTGTCCTAAGGAAAACTGCAAGGATAAAAATTTAAATGTCCAATTTAACCTGGGTGAAAGACAAACACAAGGCATTGTAATAAATTTAGTGGTAAAAGCAGTTCAAAAAGATTAAACAGCCAATTGTAACAATTCAGTTTTTAACTTATGGCAACAACATGCCTACTTCTGTTGCTATATGCATAATAATAATAATAATAATGTCAATCAGTTGGAATGAATTAATCAGAATGAAATGAAATGATTAATGAACGAAGGTTTGTTTAACTGTGTGGCAAGCCTGGGGAAAAATGGATGTTGTTTTTGTATGTTGTTGCTGTTGTTATTGGATGTTGTTCCTGCTTTCTATACATTTTAAAGAACGGGCAAGCTACGATAACCAAAACACAACTTTAATATGAAAACACAATTAAATTAAAAACAGGTTAAGGCCATTTAAAATTACAAAGTGCATTATTATTACTGACTACTGCTGCTGCCTAGATCAAAACAATTAAGAAAAATTCCCTGCGCGCGTTCCCTAAGCTTCATTCCGCCCACTCCCCTCGACCCCATTCAGCTTAGCCACCCACTATCTATAAAGATAGCTAGATAGTAATAATAATAATTTATTATTTATACCCCGCCCATCTGACTGAGTCTCCCCAGCCACTCTGGGTGGCTCCCAATAGATAGATAAGGGTAAAGAGTGATGAAACACGTCCGGATTCCATTTGACAGTCACCACATCCCGGGAGCTCCCTGTTCTTTACATCACTCCCCACAACCATTGATTTTTCGACGGCTGGGATAGCTCAGCCGAAGAGCGTGAGACACTGAATCTCAGGGTTGTGGGTTTGAGACCCATGTTGCATAAAAAAAAAAAAGATTCCTGCTATTGGATTCCTGTATTAGATTCCTGTTATGAGATGATCTTTGGGATCTCTTCTGCAGTTCTGTGAGACCACCTAAGCGCCTCCCATCTGACGCCCCGCCCCCAGTCTATTGCCAAAGGGGTCTCTTCAACTATAGAGATGGTTCATGGCGGAGAGATCGCCCTCGGCTGGAAGTCTCGCGTAGTCCACAGGGGGTCGTTGGGGCAGGAAAATGGCCATCCTGAACTTCATTTCCCATAATGCCTCGCAAGCAGGTCTTCTGGCCGGAGCTGATGGGAGTTGCAGTTCAGCCTTTGGGCTATTCCATGTATACTTGGGGTTTATCATATATAATCAGACTTCCTCAAATTTAGCCCTCCAGATGTTTTAGGCCTACAACTCCCACGATCCCTAGCTAGCAGGACCAGTGGTCAGGGATGATGGGAATTGTAGTCTCAAAACATCTGGAGTTTGAGGAAGCCTGTAAATAATAATAATAATAATAATAATAATAATAATAATGCTGCAGATTATTACTCTATAACATATTGTAGATATGTCACCAGATGTCAAAGAAATAAGCAACTACCTGATTTTTAGAAGACATCTGAAGGCAGCCATGTTTAGGGAAGCTTTTAATATTTGATGAATTATTATATTTTAATATTTTGCTGGAAGCCCCCCACAGTCCCTGGGGAAACCCAGCCAGATAGGCGGGGTATAAATATAATATTACTATTACTATTATTACGTATTATTATTATAGCACACAAATCTACAAAAGATGTAATACAGAGATATACATAACATACAAACGTAGAGGAATTTTGTATATATTATAAAAGGTATTAACGTCACAATAATGTAGATAAATAATATAATAATGTCAGGTGCCATAAGAAAGTGGCAGAGATAGCGCAGGATAGTGCACACCCCGGAAATGATCTCTTTCAGCTTCTGCCTTCTGGAAGAAGGTATAGGGTTATAAAGGCCAGGACTAGCCGTCTGAGAAACAGTTTCTACCCAAATGCAATTCTGGTTCTAAACGCGGCATAAGGGGTCTCTATAGTACAGTGTATTTTAAAATGGGGTTTCAGAGTTTTTAGGGGTTTTTGAATGTTTTATGTAGTTTTTCAATTTCATTGTTCTGCATGGGACAATGACAATAAAGATATTGTATATCGGGACGCAGGTGGCGCTGTGGGTTAAACCACAGAGCCTAGGACTTGCCGATCAGAAGGTCGGCAGTTCGAATCCCCACAATGAGGGGTGAGCTCCCGTTGCTCGGTCCCTGCTCCTGCCAACCTAGCAGTTCGAAAGCACGTCCAAGTGCAAGTAGATAAATAGGTACCGCTCCAGCGGGAAGGTAAACGGCGTTTCCGTGCGCTGCTCTGGTTCGCCAGAAGCGGCTTAGTCCTGCTGGCCACATGACCCAGAAGCTGTACGCCGGCTCCCTCGGTCTGAAAGCGAGATGAGCGCCGCAACCCCAGAGTCGGCCACGACTGGACCTAAAGGTCAGGGGTCCCTTTACCTTTTTAAATATTTTGCTGGAAGCCGTCCAGAGTGTCTGCGGAAAGCCAGCCAGATGGGCGGGGTATAAATAAAATATTATTATTACGTATTCTTATTATAGCACACAAATCTACCAAAGATAGAGATATACATAACATACAAATATAGAGGAATTTTGAATATATTATAAAAAGTATTAAGGTCACAATAACGTAGATAAATAAAAAAATGCAATATATATCGAAAGTACTGTATGTATTGTAAAAATACCCCTGCGAGTCTTTAACATTCCATATTTATTTATTTTAAAAAACCAAGCCCCTCCCGCCTCCGCCAGCTTCCTCCTAAGCAGGAGAAGCCACAGAATGTCCTGAGAAGCGAGGGAGGGAACCCGGAAGTGTCGTCACAGCTCGGCGGCCCCCTCCCTCCCGCCCTCTTTTTCCGGACCGGAAGTCCGCGCACGCCTCCTGCAAGATGGCGAACCCGGAAGTCGGCGAGAGCCCGAGCCAGCCAGCCGAGGGGAGCCGGGAGCCCTGAGCCCGGGCTGAAGCGGCGGCCGCCTGGCCTGGCTCCTCGCCTCCGTGCCGGCCTTCAGGCGCGTTAGTCGGGAGGAGGAGGAGGGCGAAGTCAAGGTGAGAGCGACCCCCTCCCCTCCCCCATGACCCCTCCCACTCCAGTGACGTCAGCAACGCCCCCTCAAGCCAGCCCCCCACCTGCCCGCTCCCTGCGCCCCTTCCAGCTGCTCCCCTTTCCCTCCCTCCCCAAGCCCCACCCCTTCACCGACGTCACTACACCCCCACCCCAGTTCAGCCTCCTCAACCCCCAACTTTGATTGGGCAGGGGGTGTCTGTCCTCCCCTGCTTGCCCCCTTTCCCCAAATCCTAGTCCTCTCTCGGGTCCCATGGGGAGGGGATTGATTGGCAGCTGGAAGGCAGCCCCCTCGTTTCCCCTTCTCTCTCCCCCCCCACAACTCTTTTTTGGTGGGGGGTTATTTTTGGGGGGAGCAATTTGGGGGTTGTATTTTTTGGGGGGGTATAGGGGAGCGCAAGTAGAGTCCATCTCCTCCCGCTCTTAAAGGTGGATTGGTTTTGGGTTGGTGGGGGCCTTCCTCCTATGGCTTTCTGCTTTCCCGATGGGAAGGGTGGGGTGAGTTCATCCCCCCAAAGAAAGGTGTGTGTGTGAGAGAGAGAGACACCCCCATTTGCACCGTAACTTTAAGCATCCTGGGGGGTCCTTTACCTTTTACCTGACTCTAAAGCAATCCGTCCGACTTTAAACAGCCGCTACTTCCCTGCTCCCTCCCCCCAAAGAGTCGGGAGTTGTAGTTTGATAAGGGTGCTGAAAGTTAGGGGACCCGGTCTCTCCCCATGTGGATGCTATGGTTCCCAAAGCTCCCTGAGAAGAGGGGTGGATCGTTAAACCTTTGGAGTTTTGTTGGGGGGGGGGTGTCGCCCGTCGTGAACTACAGCTTCCAGGAGCTCCCTGCGGAGGAAGCTGGGACGGTTTACAACGGCATGATACTGCTTCCATGGTTGTTCCGGCCAGTAGATGGTGTTGTGGTGGCGGGAGGGTCAAGCCGGACAAGTTTTATTCTACCTCTCCACAAATTTTCACTTGTTTCCAGCACCCCCTGCGTTTCATTTGTGTGTGTGTTCCTTCCTGCTTCCCCTTGTGGTTCCCTCTGTTTTCTCTTGCTTCTCCCCAGATGGGGGGGACTGGTGGTCGAGGGACCTCCATGGAGAACTTGGGGGATAAAGCTGCTTCTTCGGAAATCGAATACACTCCTGTCGGTGTGCGTTGTTACATCATATATATGTTTTTTTTTTAAAAGCAAAGAACTCTGCTTCGACAGAGAGGTTGGGAAGCAAAAATGGGGTCTTAACTAGTTCAACAACCCCTCCATGGGGTCTTAACTAGTTCAACAACCCCTCCAGTACAGTGGTACCTCAGGTTAAGTACTTAATTCGTCCCGGAGGTCCATTCTTAACCTGAAGCGTCACTTTAGCTAATGGGGCCTCCTGCTGCTGCCGTGCCGGCGGAGCACGACTTCTGTTCTCATCCTGAAGCAAAGTTCTTAACCCGAGGTACTATTTCTGGGTTAGCTGAGTCTGTAACCTGAAGCGTATGTAACCCGAGGTACCACTGTAAATGGAATGGGAGGGAGCAACAGGCTTCCTTCATAGAATTCTAGAATTGTGGAGTTGGAAGGGTCATCTAATTCAACCCCCCCCCGCAAGACAGGAATGTGAACATACTTCCTTCCCTCCACCCCATTTCTTTCTCCCCACTCATCCTCCAACCCCTCCTTATTGGTCAGTGGCCGGACAGAGAGACCTTCCGCACATCTTATCTCTGAGCCCTTCCTGCCTGCGCCTCGTTTTTCTCCCATCTCCAGATTCCTGTATGGGGGGTCTCTGCAGAAGGACAGAGACCCTCTTCTCTAATGGTTCTGTCACCCTCTGCACCCTGACCTCCCTCGTCCATGCTGTGAACGAGGAGGGGGCAGATTCCCTTGGCTTCCTGGAGACGTATCGCTTCCGCAGTTCCTCCCACCTGTTGAGTGGTTTCTCAGCAGGGGTGTTTTCCTTATGAGGGCGGACCAATTGCCCAAATGTCCTTTTTCCGCATGCTGGGACAGAGACCTCTCAAAATACAAGCTGTTCCTTTTTTTAAATAAAAAATCCTTGTCAAGCTTCCAATCCACAGGCCAAAGGGTCGGAGGGGTCAGCACTTTTGCCCTTCGGGTCTTGAGGCCTGGACTGGTTAGAGATCTGAACAAGTCCACCCCCCTTCTGCTGAGCAGAGCTCTCAGTGGGGCAGCTTCTCCTTAATTATGGACAGCTTCCTTGGTCCCACGGAAATGGGCCCCACTGTTTGCTCGTTCTTGGCCTGGCCCCGAGTTTCTGGAAGCAGGCTGGACCGGAGAAGGAGTTTGCGTTGCCCTCAAAGACTTTTGTGCATGGGGCTGGCCTGCTGCCTGCGAGGAGTCCCCCTTCCGCCTGTCAGGATAGCGAAGATACCACTTCTCCTTCCTTAAAGAAACACTAGACTCTTCTTTCTTGCGGCTGTTCCTTCCCTTCGTCTACTTCCTCCTCCAAGAGAAGGCTGTAGCTCGGCTGCAGAACACCTGTGCTGCATGTAGAAGACAGGGCTGCCTGAAGCTGACTTAGTGTTCTCTGCACTGATCAGCTGTGGCTTTCCAGGATTTCAGATCGGGAGCCTTTCCCCGGCCCTCCCGCTCAACTGCACCCCTTGCCTCCACCTCGATAAGAGTTACCGTATTTTTCGTTCTGTAAGACGCACCAGAACACAAGACGCACCTAGTTTTTGGAGGAGGAAAACAAGAAAAAAAATATTCTGAATCTCAGAAGCCAGAACAGCAAGAGGGATCGCTGCGCAGTGAAAGCAGCGATCCCTCTTGCTGTTCTGGCTTCTGGGATAGCTGCGCAGCCTGCATTTGCTCCATAAGACGCACACACATTTCCCCTTACTTTTTAGGAGGGGAAAAGTGAGTCTTATAGAGCAAAAAATACGGTATATTTGCCAGGAGGGTTTGCTCCCCGCTGTACAGTACATACTTTCCTGTCGTTTCTCCCCTGGCCCATGGCTCCTCCCTAGAGATCCGTTTTTGCTTCTTCCCCCTTTTTTGAAAGGTGCGGTGATTAATTGGTTGGAAATCTCCAATGAATTAGCGCCCCTGTAGTAAGCACAGCTGTTCTGATTCATTTCCTGGAGCACCTTCCTTAGAAGGAGCCCACAACACCCCCTTTGGCCAAGGGTGTGGCCGAGCCCTGCTAGCAGCCTGATGCCCTGAAGGCAGCTGGCTCTGGGGTGTGGCAGGCCAGCTCTTTCGAAAGCTGATTTGCCGTGTGCGGGGACACCAGGCGTGCCGCAAACTCCTGACCTCTTCCTGGGCTGTTGCGACATGCTTTGGCATCTGCGTGGCCCAGATTTTGAAACTGGGCCCGCTGACGTTCCTGCGTGGCGCGGGCTTGGGCTACATGACCCGTGGGGTCCTTTCCAATGCTATGATTCTGGGATGCTGCCCCAGTTTTCCTTCCAGCCTGGAAGGCTTAAGCTTGCTAGGCTCCCTTATAGCCGAGCCGTGCGGACAGCATTAGGAGGAATATAGAAAGCTACAGATAAATTGCAAACATATTGAAACCTCGGCAGGATTATTGTAATAACCTGCAATTTCACAAGAGCATATGTTTAAAGAAGATGAATAAATGAACAAAATAAGTTAATTTGGATATGCAGAAGGTGTTTAAAAAGTAAATTTAAGGAGCCGCAGAAAGTGGGGGAAGGAAGTCAGGTTTTGAAATGTTAAAATGATTGTAAAATCAGTCAAATGCATAAATCTGAAAAGTACCGTATGTAGGAATATAGAAAGCTGCCTAAGTGACGTGTGGCTGCCTCTTGTGGCAGTGAGTCCCTTAAGCTAATTATGTTTAGTCTGAAGATGTACTTTTGCCTCTTTCTTCTGGTTCACCAGACCTCCTTCCTGGAACGTTTTCTTTCCTTCTGAGTTTCCTTGTATATCTTGCTCTTCCTCTGTTTTAGGGGGTTGGTCTAGATGACTCTTGATACCCCTTTCCAGCCCTGCAGTTCTATTATTCTGTGAGGTCAGGACGACGTGCATGGTTCTGTACAATCCATGCATGGGGAGACACCACACCCTTTGGAGGTGGAACGAGGGCATCAGCCAGCCCACTTGTGCTAACATTATAGACTTAATGGGGATGGTGTTGTAACTGGGGGGGGGGTTGTTGTTTATTTGGGGTGGGGCTGTTTTAAATTGTTCTTAAGTGTTAGCACAGTCATCCCTTGGTTTTTGAACAACTTAGTTCTCGAACGTTTTGGCTCCCAAACATCGCAAACCTCCCGGAAGTGAGTGTTCCAGTTTGCAAACGTTCTTTGGAACCCAAACGTCTAACGGGGCTTCCGATTGGCTGCAAGAGATTCCTGCAGCCAATCAGAAGCCGTGCTTTGGTTTCCAAACATTTTGGAAGTCAAACGGACTTCTAGAACGGGTTCCATTTGACTTCTGAGGTACGGCTGTATTTTGCATTGGTTCTCTAAGGCTATACTGTGACGCGGGTGGCGCTGTGGGTTAAACCACAGAGCCTAGGGCTTGCCGATCGGAAGGTCGGCGGTTCGAATCCCCGCAATGACGGGGTGAGCTCCTGTTGCTCAGTCCCTGCTCCTGCCAACCTGGCAGTTCAAAAGTACGTCAAAGTGCAAGTAGATAAATAGCTACTACTCCGGCGGGAAGGTAAACGGCGTTTCCGTGTTCTGTTCTAGTTCGCCAGAAGCGGCTTAGTCCTGCTGGCCACATGACCCGGAAGCTGTACACCGGCTCCCTTGGCCTATAGAGTGAGATGAGTGCCACAACCCCAGAGTCGGTCACGACTGGACCTAATGGTCAGGGGTCCCTTTACCTTTACCTTTAAGGTTATACTACTACATACTTCTACTACATATACTACATCCTTTCAAATGCGTTTGTGGAAGGGGGTTTCTTTTGGTTTTCGTTTTGAGCATTCCCTTGTGTTTGGAATCACCCAGAGCTCTTGTGATGAAGGGAAGTAAATAAATCTTAATAATATCCTCCAAACAACCCAGCGAAGTAGGTTAGGCCGAGCGTAGGAAGCTGGCCAAGGATTGCCCAGTGAGCAGAGCGGGATCGGAACTCGGGACCTCTGGGGTATCATAAACGCTGACGGGTGTTTCTGAGCCTGCGCCCTTGCTTCGACACGAAGGAACTTGCAGCCAGCCTCCTCCACGTAGCCAGGATTAGGCGCTGGGGTCCCTGTGGCTTCTCGTCAGGCTTGAACCCATCGTGCGTCTTCTTTAGAAAATCAAGTCATCACCTCTTATCTGACTCTTCTCCCTGCGAGGGTTTGACGCCACTGTCAGCAAAACCAGCAAATCTGGCTCTGTTCAGCCCTAGGGCAGGGCACAGAGAAACCCTGGATTTTTCTGCGAACTATAGGCATGCCTCTTTTCTCTTGCCGGAGGGAGGCCTTCTCTGCACGACACTGGGAACTGAGTTTACCCGAGGTTTCTTTTCTTCACGGCGCAGGGAGCCGAGCGCCTTAGCTGCTGACAACTCCCCGGGAAGGTTTCGTTGCAAAAGAATAATGGAGGTGTGCGGAGGGGGGACTCCTTTGAAGGCGGGTCAGGTGTGTTGAATGTTGACTTTGGCAAGGAGGCCCCGATACGCTTGGGAGAAGCTCTGAGCTGCCTGCCCCAACAGAAAAGCAGGTTCCAGGAGGAGCGTCACGCGGGGAGGGATCCCTTGCGCCGCCGGGGCTCGTGGATCTCGGCGGCTGCAGGGATGTTTGGGCTCGGCGCGGCTTTCGTGAAACGGCCGGGGCAACCGCGGGAACAGACGGTATGCAGTTTTCTTTCAGGTCTTGGCGTGGCTTAGGACTCCTCGGTGGCAGGTTCTGGGGGTTCGTCGCCAGCTTTTCAGAATGTGGGGGATTCCAGGCACCTGGGAGCTTTTTCCGATGGGGACACAGGATGCCGCTTGCTGTTGAGCCAGAACCGTTCGGTCCATTTGGTTCAGTATGGCCTGCGCTGACTGGCAGCGGCTCGCCAGGTCTTCATGCAGCAGGTTCTTTCCCCAGCCCTCCTGGGAAATTGAACCCGGGACCGTCTGCATTCAGAGCAGGTGGCCTGCCACGGAGCTGTAGAACGGAGCCAGACTCCAGTCCTCGTGGCTTTGAACGAAATAAATAGGAATGTAAGAGACTGTATTGTTTTTAACACTCGATTGGGAGCCGCCCAGAGTGGCTGGGGAAACTCAGCCAGATGGGTGGGGTATAAATAATAATTTATTCTTATTATTCTATCCCCCAAAGGAGAATCATAGAATTGTAGCATTGGAAGGGAACTCCAAGGCTCATCCAGTCCAACCCCCTGAAATGCAGGAATCTGAGTCCCTACCTGTATACCTATGACTTTATTTCATCTGATCCACCCACTGCAGTTATTAGGTTTGCAGATGATACCACCATCGTGGGTCTAATTACAGGTGGAGATGAATCAGCGTATAGGGAGGAGGTTCAAAAAGTCTCCACATGGTGCCTAGAGAACAACTTGCACCTAAATAGGAGGAGATGGTGTTGGACTTTTGGAGGAAGAGAGGGGAACTAGCCCCATTGTATATCGGGGGGGGGGGGGCTGTGTGGAGAGAGTTTCTTCCTTTAAATTCCTGGCAGTTTACCTTAGTGAAGACCTCACTTGGAAATTCAATACAACCCAGGTGGTTAGGAAGGCCCGATAGAGACTCCCATTTCCTCAGGGTCCTGCGAAAGGACAATGTCAAATAAAAATTCATCATCTCCTTCTACCGGGCCACAATAGAAAGTGTCCTCTCATACTGTATTACAGTGTGGTACGCTGGTTTGACAGCCACGGACAGGAAGTCCCTACAGAGGGTGGCGAATACAGCCCATGACATCATGGGCTGTCCCCGGAGTTTGCTAGATGACATCGTGGGAGACCACTGCCTCAGGAGAGCGAGGCAAATTCTTAGGGACGACTCACACCCTGGCCAGCACTTCTTTAATTTCCTATCTTCGGGTAGGAAATACAGAAGTATAGTGAGCCACACCAACAGGTTAAAGAACAGTTTTTATCCGTGGGCTGCTGAATGGAAAAAATAGTGGTGTAATTGACTTCTGACAAGCACACAGAGCGCGAACAAGACTGAGTGTATGGGGGGGGGGGCTTGTTTAATTTCACTGCACACAGGTGGTGTAGTGACAATAATTTATTATTATTTTGCTCAACACGAAGCTGGAACCTGAGATTAAGAGTCTCATGTTCTTAAACTCATGGCACATCCAGCTCAGAAACATCTGTACTGACGGGATGCGACTCTCCAGGGTTTCAGGCAAGGGACCTTCATTTATATATGCGTTACGTCTGTTGGCATCTGTCAGTCTCCAGAGACAGTGGTGCACACCTCCGGGGGTGAAGTCAAACAGCTGTGCTAGCAGTAATGACGTGATCTCCCTGTGCAGTGGTACCTCTGGTTACGTACTTAATTCGTTCCGGAGGCCTGTTCTTAACCTGAAACTGTTCTTAACCTGAAGCACCACTTTAGCTAATGGGGCTTCCCACTGCTGCTGCGCCGCCGGAGCACGATTTCTGTTCTCATCCTGAAGCAAAGTTCTTAACCCGAGGTAATATTTTTGGGTTAGCGGAGTCTGTAACCTGAAATGTATGCAACCTGAAGCTCATGTAACCAGAGGTACCATTGTATTCATTGTACGCTGCCCACCTGACTCTGTCATGGATACTTTAGTTGAGATCCCTGCATTGCAGGATATTGGACCAGATTATCCTCGGGGGGTCCCTTCCAACAACACAATTCTGTGGCCGTATGATTCTCATCCCCTGGCTTCATCCTGCTCTGGCTGCTGCGGTGACAGTATTTGCAACCGGAGCTTGAACGATGGGAAAGTTGAGGAAGAGGCGGTGTGACAAAAGTTTGCAGAATCATGCAGGGCAGAATTCGCGGCCATCTAGTGAAGCTGAACGTTGGATGAGTCAAGATGGGTTTTAAAATCCATATAGCAGAGAATTAAATTCTGGAACGCTGTCCTGCAGGAGGCAGCTGATAACCACCAACTGGGACAGCTTTAAAAGACGATTAGACAAAAAGAATGCCAAACCTGAGGGAGCCTGGTGCTGATAAACCTTTTCTGGATTTCACATCTTGCATGATTTCTCCCCACCCTATAATCACAGTGTTCTGTAAATGAAGGTACCAGCGGTCCAGTGTTAGAAACTCAGATATATATAATGCAATTGTCAAATGACACCTTAAACCTAGGTTAAGGTCGCACAACGCAACAGAATGTCTAGGCACCGGGGTTTTTTTTGTGTGTGTGTGCAATGAAGTTTGTTGTTGTTTATTTCCTTTCTATATGTTTTAAAGATCAAATCGCAATGTGGTTTACAGCACATAGGTATAGGTAAAGGGACCCCTGACCTTTAGGTCCAGTCGTGGCCAACTCTGGGGTTGCGGCGCTCATCTCGCTTTACTGGCCAAGGGAGCCAGCGTACAGCTTCCGGGTCATGTGGCCAGCAGGACTAAGCCGCTTCTGGCGAACCAGAGCAGCGCACGGAAACGCCGTTTACCTTCCCGCCGGAGCGGTACCTATTTATCTACTTGCACTTTGACGTGCTTTTAAACTGCTAGGTTGGCAGGAGCAGGGACCGAGCAACGGGAGATCGCCCTGTCATTGCGGGGATTCGAACCGCTGACCTTCTGATCGGCAAGTCCTAGGCTCTGTGGTTTAACCCACAGCGCCACCCGCCTCGGCCTTACAAGGGAAATATTTCAGATCCTTCTCTAAGGGACGTTTGGCTTCCCCCAGTCACCAACCCGGCATCCAGAGATCTCCATGTGGTCACAGTTGGACCCGCCAGTCACAAAATGTGCTTGGCGCCTGGCTGATTTCTAACACTGCACTGGTCTGGTGTTGGTCCTCCTCTCTGATAATTTGAACCCGTGTTGAGGCATCCACCTTCTATCTTGGGGGAAGCATCTTCACTCTGGAACTCCATGCCTATTGACAAGTGCCTTTCTTGTTCTCTTTTGGGCACTTGCTAAACACATTTTTGTTTAGGCAAGTCTACCCCAGACAACATCTTAAAAAAGTAGAGACATTACCTTGCCAACAAAGGTCCGTATAGTAAAAGCTATGGTTTTCCCAGTAGTGATGTATGGAAGTGAGAGCTGGACCATCAAGAAGGCTGATCGCCGAAGAATGGATGCTTTTGAATTCTGGTGCTGGAGGAGACTCTTGAGAGTCCCATGGACTGCAAGAAGATCAAACCTCTCCATTCTGAAGGAAATCAGCCCTGAGTGCTCACTGGAAGGACAGATCCTGAAGCTGAGGCTCCAAGACTTTGTCCACCTCATGAGAAGAGAAGACTCCCTGGAAAAGACCCTGATGTTGGGAAAGATGGAGGGTGCAAGGAGAAGGGGACGACAGAGGACGAGGTGATGGGACAGTGTTCTCGAAGCGACCAACATGAGTTTGATCAAACTGCGGGAGGCAGTGGAAGACAGGAGGGCCTGGTGTGCTCTGGTCCAGGGGGTCACGAAGAGTCAGGCACAACTAAACGACAACATTATGCTTTTATTGCATCTGTTTCATGGTTTATTGATTGTCCCCCCTCTTTCTTAAAAGTGTATTTTTAGTTGATGCAACCCGCCCTGAGACTTCAGGTTGCACCAGAAGTAAAACGATTTGGGTCTGCAAGACTTACTTCAGTGGAGACAGGAAGCTGCCTTCTCCCGGGTCAGATCAATGGTCCATCTACTGGCACGGACTGGCAGCAGCAGCAGCAGCTTCCAGGCTTGTGGGGGTGGGGTGCGTTTCACAGCCTTACCTGAGATTGAGCTATCGCAGATCGAACCCTGCGGCCTTCTGCATGCAAAGCAGATGTTCCGCCACTGTAGTATATCTGAAGGATGAGGTGGTGGGACAGTGTTCTCAAAGCTGCCAGCATGAGTTTGACCAAACTGTAGGAGGCAGTGGAAGACAGGAGTGCCTGGCATGCTCTGGTCCAGGGGGTCACAAAGAGGCGGACACGATTAAACAACAACAACAACCCCAGACATGCAGAACGTCGATGGCATTTTATAATCTTAGCTTGTCGTTGATTTCATCTTTTTGTTGTCTTTTTTGCAAACCACTTTGAGGTTTTCTTTTTTAAAAAAACCAAAACCCGTCAAGCAGCGTGTGAATTGTGTGAAATAAATTTGCTTGTGCAGAAAGTGTCGACGTCCTGGGTGCTGACCCCCACAAACCCACCGCCTTCTGTAGCGATTCCATTGTGGGGCGAAGAAACCCAAAGTGTCTGTCTTATGCGTCTTCGGTGATCGTCTTCCAAAGCAACTCCTCTATTCCGAACGTAATAGAAAGCGTAATGCTGGTGGCCAACAAAAGAGTTTAAAGACTTTCTGGAGGCAAATCTAAAAAAAAATGTAGTATAAACACTGACAACTGGGAAACACTGGCCTGCGAGCGCTCCAGTTGGAGAACAGCCTTTCCCAAAGGTGTCCTGGGCTTTGGAGACACTCGAACTCAGGACGCAAGGGAGAAATGTGGTAAGGGGAAGGCACACTTGGCAAACCCTCACCGGGATCAACTCCCGCCCGGATTCCTGTGTCCCCACTGTGGAAGGACGTTTGGATCCAGAACTGGCCTCCACAGTCACTTACGGACTCACTGTTAAAACCGTGTTTATGGAAGAGAATCTTACTCGGCTATGAGGGATTGCAGAAGAAGAAGAAGCATGGGAAACGAGCTTTGTGTGAAAAACGAGCTTGGCATGAGAACCCGCTGGCCGGGCGGTAAAACTTGAAGTGCCCGGTCTTCGGATAAAGCTCACCCCCTGTGACTTTTAGCACCCAGTGTATTGATGTTTGCATTAAGAAAGAAAAGTCCAGGGAGGCGTCTTGGATTTACGCTGCTGCTAAAAGGCATGGAATCTTGGGCTTGGGTGTTCTTGCCTGCAGATGGGAACCCTGACAAGAAAGCGATGCCTCTGGACTTGGTCTAGCAAGGGATCTGCTTGTTACGTAGGAATCAGGGTGGATAAAATGATTTAAAACAAATAAAATTTAAAAAATCAGATTTTTTTTATTTAAATCGGATTTTTAAAATTTAAATTGGATTTTTTAAAATTTAAATTGGATTTTTAAAATAAAATGCTTTGGGAGGAAAAACCTTTCTAAAGATAGTTTTCTATTTAAGTTACATTATAGTCAAAAGGCTATTCATCAGGAAATGAGGATTTTAAAAAAGTTTTTCATGTGTTCTAAAACTCATTCTTAAGGTGTGTGGTTTTTTTAATTATTTAACCACATCAGTTAACAAACGTGAATACATATGCTATAATGTTATTGTTTTAGTTAAATAAATTGTTTAAATTGTTGTTAAGGAAATGATTATTTTTCTCCTTCCAATAAAGCACAGCAGAAACGTTGTCCAAATATAAACAGTTAGCTTATTAAACCTCACAGTAGTTTCTTAGTAGTATATAACCAAATCAGTAATTTTCGATATAACTGTCAAAACTTCTCTGGAAATTTATTATTCCGAAAATGAAACATTCGCCTGGTTGTAAATATTAAGATGATACCAGTAAGAATGAGTCTTTCTGTAAAAAGAAAAACAGATTTAAATCAAGTCTTAGTGACTAGTCATTTAAATCTTGATTTAAATCAAATCCACCCTGGTAGGAACCCTCTAGGTGCGAACCTTCCATCGACTGCTAACTGATGTGGGGCATTTGTAGGGCACAGGGAAGCAGCTTTTGCTCTGCGCGTTCTGCTTTGTGTTGCGACCGAAACAGAGAGAAAGGACTGGATAAGCAAAGGTGATTGTGTACTCGATGGGAAACACCAGATGGGGTGTGGTCCGGCGGGGGCTGACTCACTGGAACTGAATTCTCCTCCCACCATGGCATAATCCTGGAAAGTTGCGGGCACCTCTTGATGTGGCTGATTGGCAGCGAGATCAGGGCAGGCAGGAGGAAGTGCGCTTTTAAAATAACCAGCAATTAACCAACGGGGGTTGGCTGCCAGGGCATGTTTGCGATTGGCGCTACCTTAGATGACTTTTCTCAAATAGCGTGAGAGAAAGGAACGGGCCGGTTCGTGGTGGTCTCCGGGCAGTTCGGTTTCCCCTAGTGCCGTTGGCGGTGTTAGAAACTCAGGTGTACAAGCTAGGCGCCAAATGGCTCCTTAAATCAGGGTTGCGGTCGCCAAAATGTTGCCTCAAGTAAAACAAGGGCTTTGTTTTTCAAAGGATGGACTGACTATGATGGATTATCAGCTAAATATCCGGCTTAACTGCATCCCAGCTCCTGCCAACCTAGCAGTTTGAAAGCACGCCAGGGCAAGTAGATAAATAGGTACCACTGCGGCGGGAAGGTAAACAGTGTTTGCGTGCGCTCTGGTTTCCCAATCCCTTACAACGCAGGAATCTCGGCGAGAGCATCCCTGGCAGATGACACCCCCCCCCCCGGGCCTCTGGTCTGGTCCAGCACATTCTCTCTCCTTTCGAAACATTTTCTTCCCCCTTTATTTTTGCTTACCAGCTGGCGGGAAGGGAGTAGCAAGCAGTGGGTTTTCACGGTTGAGGAAGTGGTTTTTTCTTTGGAGCAGCTGGGCGGGAGGACAGATCTTTCGGCTTAGCGCGGCTTGCATGTTAAAAAGGAGCGTTTCCCCCTCTGCTTCCGCCGCACCTGCGTCTGTGGGAAGCGCAGTGGGTTCCCCTGGCTCCGCAAGATGGGCGAAGCTGGCATCAGGGCGGTTCGGCACCATGGCGGTGCTTGGCCACCACTCTTTGGAAAGCCGCGGCCAGCAACCTTGAAAGCCAAGGGACCTCTGATTCCATCTCAAGCTAAGCACAGAAAGGGGGCAGACTTCTCTGTGCCTGAGGTCCTAAAGGTAAAGGACCCCTGACCATTAGGTCCAGTCGTGACCGACTCTGGGGTTGCGGCGCTCATCTCGCTTTATTGGCCGAGGGAGCCGGCATCCAGCTTCCGGGTCATGTGGCCAGCAGGACTAAGCCACTTCTGGCGAACCAGAGCAGCGCACGGAAACGCCGTTTACCTTCCCGCCAGAATGGTACCTATTTATCTACTTGCACTTTGACATGCTTTCGAACTGCTAGGTTGGCAGGAGCAGGGACTGAGCAACGGGAGCTCACCCCGTCGCGGGGATTCGAACTGCCGACCTTCTGATCGGCAAGTCCTAGGCTCTGTGGTTTAACCCACAGCGTACCCACGTTCCTGCCTGAGGCCCTAGAGAGAGTTAAACTGCGGAACTCCCTCCCACTGGACGCAATGGTGACTGCTAATTTGGATGGCTTTAAAAGAAGATTGGGCAAATTCATGGAGGAGAAGAGGGCTATCGAGGGCTGCTTGCCACTCTGGCTGTGCTCTGTCTCTGCCCTCGAGAGTGGTTCGGGTTTCCAGGAGAGGAGAGTGTTGCTCTCGTGCTCAGATCCTGCTCATTGGTTCCCCCAAAATGGCATCAAAGCTCGCCAGCTGTGCTGCCCAGTGCAGGAAATCCACTGGCGCAGTATTCCTGATCAGGAGCCATTCAGCTAGGGACTATTTTTAAAGAGAGCTGGGATTTCCAGGAAGTCAGATCTCACTGCCCAGGAACGCATCCTGCGGGTTTTCTGTCCTGACATGGAATCGGTAGTCACAGCCAGTCAGAGATGTGTGGCTACAACATCCCAGATAAGATCTGACTGCGGGCCGTACTTATCAGCCAGCGGAAATCTTCCCGGAGGCTCTGTGTCATCCGAGGCTGGGCCGCGGAGTTTGCAAATGCCATTTTGCATCTTCGAGGGACCTCTGGTAGAAACTCACGAGAGAGCAAAAAGCTCATCCTTGAGCAGCTAACCCAGAATCGAGCAGCGGCGAGCCAGCGAACCTTGCGCTGGTAAAAAAGGTAAATGGAGAAGTTGCCTTGAGGAAGTCAGAGTTAAAAGGCTTGTCACGTTTGAAAGTTGCTTGCCTGCTTGTTTGTCGTCTTTTCCTAGCGTGTTTGGAGTTTGGAGAGGCAGCCTCTGCGGTTTTTCCTCTGCAGTCAAATTCTGAGTGGAAATCTGGTTGCTGATCTCCTGGCTGGTTGGCTTAAAACAGGCATAGGCAAACTCGGCCTTCCAGATGTTTTGGGGCTACAACTCCCATCATCCCTAGCTAACAGGACCAGTGGTCAGGGATGATGGGAATTGTAGTCTCAAAACATCTAGAGGGCCGAGTTTGTATATTGAAGAGTATTGTGTTGGTGAGCGATTCTCCAAGTCTCCTCTACTGACAGGGCCAGGGAGATGGAGGCACAGAGACCTTTTTCTCAAGCTGCTTTCTCAGCAAAAGGAGCGACCGGTATGAGCTTGTAGCAGATGAGGACATAGTTGGCAGCGTTTGTAGGCTTGGGCACAGGTGGGTGACGGGTAAAAGCCACGTTGCCAGTTGAGGTTGCTCCTTTGCCCTTTGCGCGGGATTTAGAAAAGGGGGCACCCTCCACATAGAATCACAGGATCTTAGCATTGGAAGGGGACCCTGAGGGTCATCCAGTCCAACCCGCTGCGATGCAGGGATCCCAGCGAAAGGACAGATGGCCACCCAACCTCTGCTCGCAACCTTTTGAGGGCATTCGTTCTGCCGCTGAGCAGCTGTTGCTGCCTCAAAGTTCTTCTTAACGTTTATCCTTATATCTTGACCTATGAATTCTTAGTCGCCCTCCCTGCAGATGCAATTCTTAGCTGCAACGTAGTATGCTTTTGAGAAAAGCAATGACAAACCTAGACAGCATCTTAAAAAGTAGAGACATCACCTTGCCAACAAAGGTCCGTATAGTTCAAGCTATGGTTTTCCCAGTAGTGATGTATGGAAGTGAGAGCTGGACCATCAAGAAGGCTGATGGCCGAAGAATGGATGCTTTTGAATTCTGGTGCTGGAGGAGACTCTTGAGAGTCCCATGGACTGCAAGAAGATCAAGCCTCTCCATTCTGAAGGAAATCAGCCCTGAGTGCTCACTGGAAGGACAGATCCTGAAGCTGAGGCTCCAAGACTTTGTCCACCTCATGAGAAGAGAAGACTCCTGGAAAAGACCCTGATGTTGGGAAAGATGGAGGGTGCAAGGAGAAGGGGACGACAGAGGACGAGATGATGGGACAGTGTTCTCGAAGCTGCTAATATGAGTTTGACCAAAGTGCGGGAGGCAGTGGAAGACAGGAGGGCCTGGTGTGCTCTGGTCCAGGGGGTCACGAAGAGTCAGGCACAACTAAACGACAACATTATGCTTTTATTGCATCTGTTTCATGGTTTATTGATTGTCCCCTCCCTTTCTTAAAAGTGTATTTTTAGTTGATGCAACCCGCCCTGAGACTTCAGGTTGCACCAGAAGTAAAACGATTTGGGTCTGCAAGACTTACTTCAGTGGAGACAGGAAGCTGCCTTCTCCCGGGTCAGATCAATGGTCCATCTACTGGCACGGACTGGCAGCAGCAGCAGCAGCTTCCAGGCTTGTGGGGGTGGGGTGCGTTTCACAGCCTTACCTGAGATTGAGCTATCGCAGATCGAACCCTGCGGCCTTCTGCATGCAAAGCAGATGTTCCGCCACTGTAGTATATCTGAAGGAGCGTCTCCTCCCCCATCGTTCTGCCCGGACACTGAGGTCCAGCTCCGAGGGCCTTCTGGCGGTTCCCTCACTGCGAGAGGCCAAGTTACAGGGAACCAGGCAGAGGGCCTTCTCGGTGGTGGCGCCCTCCCTGTGGAACGCCCTCCCATCAGATGTCAAAGCGATAAACAACTACCTGACATTCAGAAGACATCTGAAGGCAGCCCTGTTCAGGGAAGTTTTTAATATGTGACATTTTAGTGTATTTTTCATCTCTGTTGGAAGCCGCCCAGAGTGGCTGGGGAAACCCAGCCAGATGGGTGGGGTACAAATAATAATTATTATTATTATTATTATTATTATTATTATTATTATTATTATTATTATCACTGAGCAACGGTCCTTTCCCTAAAAACAAAGCAAGACACTAGTCCTCATTACTCGGAATAAAAGGTAAAGGTAAAGGTACCCCTGCCCGTACGGGCCAGTCTTGACAGACTCTAGGGTTGTGCGCCCATCTCACTCAAGAGGCCGGGGGCCAGCGCTGTCCGGAGACACTTCCGGGTCACGTGGCCAGCGTGACATCGCTGCATCTGGCGAGCCAGAGCCGCACACGGAAACGCCGTTTACCTTCCCGCTGGTAAGCGGTCCCTATTTATCTACTTGCACCCGGGGGTGCTTTCGAACTGCTAGGTTGGCAGGCGCTGGGACCGAACAACGGGAGCGCACCGCGCCGCGGGGATTACAACTGCCGACCTTTCGATCGGCAAGCCCTAGGCGCTGAGGCTTTTACCCACAGCGCCACCCGCGTCCCTAGCGCCACCCGCGTCCCTCGGAATAAAGCACTGCTTTAAATAGGTACATAGAAAGATGCCTTGTATTGCGTCAGAACTGGAGATGCCAGGGGTTTTGAACCCGGGGCTTTCTGTGTACGAAGTAGTGCTCTGTCACCGAGCCACGGCCCCTTCTACGTAGCAGTGTGTGTGTGAACGCTCCCCCCTTCTTCCCATGTCCCCTGGGAAGAAGAGGCCTAACCAGCCTCTCCCAGACGGAAGCTAGAATATGTTCAGTTGGGATTCCTACATTGTGGGGGTGGGATTTAGACTACAGTGGTACCTCGGGTTAAGTACCGTAACGTTTGCTCTATAAGACTCACTTTTTCCCTCCTAAAAAGTAAGGGGAAATGTGTGTGCGTCTTGTGGAGCGAATGCAGGCTGCGCAGCTATACCAGAAGCCAGAACAGCAAGAGGGATTGCTGCTTTCACTGCACAGCGATCCCTCTCGCTGTTCTGGCGTCTGAGATTCAGAATATTTTTTTTCTTGTTTTCCTCCTCCAAAAACTAGGTGCGTCTTGTGGTCTGGTGCGTCTTATAGAGCAAAAAATACGGTGCTTAATTCGTTTCGGAGGTCTGTACTTAACCCGAAACTGTTCTTAACCTGAAGCACCACTTTAGCTAATGGGGCCTCCTGCTGCTGCCGCTGCGCCGCCGGAGCACGATTTCTGTTCTCATCCTGAATCAAAGTTCTTAACCTGAAGCACTATTTCTGGGTTAGCGGAGTCTGTAACCTGAAGCGTATGTAACCCGAGGTACCACTGTACATGACCCTCTTTGTTGACTTGGATGGAGAATAGAGAAGGTTGTGTGTTTAGAAACTAGCCTTCTATACAAAAGCGAGTTCTGCCTTCATTGCACCTACCCACTTTCGCCTCTGGCCCTGCCAGCCACTGGTGTGTGGCCCCCCGGTTGGGAATTCAGCCCTCAGCCTGAGAAAAAGTCCCCCAACCCTGCTGTATTCCCTGGCCTACCTCGCAGGGTAGGCGACACACCTTGGAGGAAGGTTGGGATATAAAAGAAGAAGAGATAAAGAGATGAGCCCACCTGTCTTGGGTGCTTTAGTTGAGGTTCCTGCATTGGAAGGGGGTTGGGCTGGATGACCTCTGGGGGTCCCTTCCAACTCTGCGACTCCGCGATCCTCCCACAGGTGAGGCAAGTATTCCCTGCACCGCGTACTGCCGGCGAAGCACTAAAACTCCGGTTTCCCGCCAACCGCGTTCTCCGAAACGGCACGGCCCTTGGGGGAAGAGCTGTACCACGTGCATTTTCAGAACGTATAAATCACTACTCCCCACCCTGACCCTTCGGGTTCGCAGCATGTTTTTTTTACCGTCGCTCTGCTCGTGGTCCCATCTATCAGGGCCGGCTGAGAGCTTATCAGCTCAGATAATTAAATGCTGCCTCTGCAAGCTGCCGGGCACCCCTCTAAACGCACACCGGGCAATCGAATCTTGCCCCAGAGGGATCGTATTTCGGTGTGCCGGTTAGGGAACGCTGGCTCAGCAAGAGTCTCGCTGCTCGGGAGGCTGACCGCTCCGTTCGCACGGGGAGAAACATTTCGGGCGTCTAGGAAGCGTCCCTGCAATCGTTCGGGGCGGCTAGAGTAAAAAAGAGATTGCAGAGAGCTCCAGATTGCAGAGAACTGAGCAAAATGGCCAGAGTTTTCAACCTTTTTGAGTCCACGGCTCCCTTGACCAAATGCATTCTTTTTCTGCGACACCCCTGTGGGGCTCAGGAGCCCAGTTATGTCCCCCCTTCCTTGCAGAGCTGGCAGTCCCTCACCCTTTTCCGAACACCCTCCCTTGTGGAGTGTTCCCTCGGCCTCCTCTCCCCTCTCCTTGGGAGTCCTCCGGGCGGTGGCTGCTGCTGCCCCTGATCTCTGAGCTTCACCCAAAGAGAAGTGCCTCCTTGCACTGCCCCACAGGGGCCCAGGAAGAAGATTTCCCCCAGCCTTAGTGGCCCAATGGAGACTGGCCAGAGGTGAATGTGAGGCCAGCACCTTACCTTGGGGGGCAGCAGCGGGCGCTGCCAGGCAGAAAGGTGCCAACTCAGTGCTGAGCACTCAGCTCTCAGGCAGGCCTTGCCCACAGCAAGCACAAGAAACGCCAGCATGGTGCCTGCCTGGCTGCCCGGCTTCCCACTTGTCTGCCCGTTCCCAACAGCAAGGGCTGGCAGACTGGCTGGTTGGGCTCCCTCCCTCGCCCGCTTGCTTGCTTTGCCTCAGCCCCTGGCACCCAGCACCCCCTGGCCAGCCCCAGAGGCACCATTCACCTGGGGAGCTTGCAGCCAGGGCTGCTGCAACAAACAGCTGTGCAAGCCTTTGGGAGGCAGAGATGAAAGAAGGCATCAGAGGAGGGAGCGAAGGAAAGAGGGACGGAGGCCGGTGATGCCCGCGGCATCCCTGACCATCATTCTAGGCACCCCAGGGTGCCACAGCACAACGGTTGAAAGCCACTGGCCTACACGGTTCAGAGTGATGTTGCGGCAAGTACAGTGGTACCTCGGGTTACATACGCTTCAGGTTACATACACTTCAGGTTACAGACTTCACTAACCCAGAAATAGTACCTCGGGTTAAGAACTTTGCTTCAGGATGAGAACAGAAATCGTGCTCCGGCGGCGCAGCGGCAGCAGCAGGAGGCCCCATTAGCTAAAGTGGTGCTTCAGGTTAAGAACAGTTTCAGGTTAAGAACGGACCTCTGGAATGAATTAAGTACTTAACCTGAGGTATCACTCTGTGTGTGTGTGTGTCTGTGTGTCTATACTAGTGATGGCTGACCCAGGAGCCTTAGATTGATGAAGATTTCCGCCCAGTGCAGGGGTCAGCAACCCGCGGCTCCGGAGCCGCATGTGGCTCTTTTACACCTTTGCCGCGGCTCCGGGGCGGATACTAGCGAGGGGAGGAGGCGCATTGTGCGCCCCGGCACTCTCCACTGTGGCGGGCACTGTACTGGCTGTGACGTCGCATGGGGGCAGTGCGTGCGTTAGTCACGCACTGTCCCGACGTCACCTTCCCGCCCGCTGTCAGATCGCGGCTCCGGAGATATATTTGTTTTAAATGTCGCAATGGTTTTGCGGCTCCCAGTTTTTTTTTCTTCGGAAACGGGTCCAAGTGGCTCTTTTTGTCTTAAAGGTTGCAGACCCCTGGCCCAGTGTGTGGCAGCTGCAGAAAAAAAAGCAAATTCCACGCTAGGGATTGTTAGCAAAGGAACTGAAAGTAAAAGCACTGGTGTCATTAATTCCCTTGTGGCGCAACCATCTTTGGAATGTTAGGGCCGTTCTGGTCGCCTCTCCTCAAAAGGGATATTGTAGACTCGGAAAAAGGTTCCGAAAAGGGCAACCGAGATTGCAGAGTTTGGGACTTTGTAGTTTCGCAGGAGGGCAAGGAAGACGTTTATAAAATTATAAAGGGCATCCGATTTATTGGGACGGGTAAATGTCCTTTTTCACGCAGTGCAGAGTTAAACTGTGGAAATCCCTCCGCAGGAGGCAAGGACAGCTGCCAACCTGAATGGCTTTAAAAGAGGACTGGGCAAATTCGTGGGGGAGAGAATTATTCAAAATGCATTTGGAGCGTAGAACGAAGTGATGGTTCTGTGCTGTGGACTCCTGGAAGGTCCTGTGGCAAGCGAGACCTTTTCTCCAAGCGATCAGGCCTAGGGGATTAAGACAATGGGTGAATTTCTTTTTATTCTCTTTCCCCTCTGCCCCTAATACAGTGGTGCCCCGCAAGACGAATGCCTCGCAAGACGGAAAACCCGCTAGACGAAAGGGTTTTCCGTTTTTGAGTTGCTTCGCAAGACGATTTTCCCTATGGGCTTGCTTCGCAAGACGAAACGTCTTGCGATTTCCCCCCCGCTTTCCCCCCCTTTTTCTAAGCCGCTAAGCCGCTAATAGCCTTTTAGCAGCTAAGCCGCTAAGCCTTTAATAGCCGCTAAGCCGCTAAACCGCTAATAGCGCTAAGCCGCTAATAGGGTTGCTTCGCAAGACGAAAAAACCGCTAGACGAAGAGAATCGCGGAACGGATTCTTTTCGTCTTGCGAGGCACCACTGTACTGACAAGCTGCACATAGGAGCAAGCTCACTAATGTCTCCTGTTGTCTCTGGCAAAGGTAGAATAAATTGCACGAATTGGATCGGCTTGCTTAAGCTGTGCAGGTCAAAGCAAAATCCCACTCACCTCAGCTTCAGAAACTTGGTCTACCACGAGATTCTGACATTTCCCCCGGCTGTTGCTGATAATATACTTTCTCGGTTCCCTTTCCAGCTTGAGGGCTAGAAACTTGAAACGGAATTTTTATTTGCCGCCTGCACACCCCTGGCTGCTGTTCTGGAATTTCTCTGCTCCGCCGGCCTCCAGTATAACCAGGCAAACTTTCTCTTTCTCAGCCGGAGAGAGTGTTCTCTGTTGAAGGAAGGTTCACCCTAAATTGAAAATCTTAAGTGTTCCAGGAGCGGGTGGCAAAGCAGATAATAACAGGGAGGTCTCTTTTTCTTTTCTCTCTCTCCCTCTGCGCTATTGATTTTATACTCTTCATAATAAGTTACCCTTCGTAAAACGTAAGTAAAGGAAGCCCGGCTTAAGCTGCTCTTACGGGAATCGCCGGTTGCAGATTTCCTATCAAAAGCTCTTGCAAAGTTGGGAAAAGGAGGGGGTAGGGGAAGGAGGAGCAAACCCGTATTAAAAAGGAGAAGTAGTGGCTAAAAAAAGAGGGAAAGACTCCATTGCAGGTGTAGAAATAATTGCAAAGACACGGGACCAAGAATCTGCCTCGTTCCACTTTTCTGACCATCTCTAGCTGCGGAGAAATTCACAAATACGAAAAGTAACAGGCCTGCCCCGTTCGCCTTTTGCACCTGCCCTTTTCAGGTACGCTGCCATGGAACATGGAAGCTCGATTGGATTGGCACGGCTCTGTGGCAGAACATCTGCTATGCGTGCAGAAGTTGACAGTACTGGCCTCAGTGGACGTGGGTGGCACTGTGATCTAAACCACTGAGCCTCTTGGGCTTGCCGATCGGAAGGTTGGCAGTTTGAATCCCTGCGACAGGGTGAGCTCCCGTTGCTCTGTCCCAGCTCCTGCCAACCTAGCAGTTTGAAAGCACACCAGTGCAAGTAGATAAATAGCTACCACTGTGGCGGGAAGGCAAACGACGTTTCCATGCGCTCTGGTTTCCGTCACGGTGTCCTGTTGCGCCAGAAGCGGTTTAGTCCTGCTGGTCACATGACCCAGAAAGCTGCCTCCCTCGGCCTGAAAGCGAGAGGAGCGCAGCAACCCCATAGTCGCCTTTGACTGGCCTCAACCACCCAGGGATTCTGTACCCTTTACTGTTACCCTTTTACAATGGAGCAACAAGTCTGGCTCCTGCATTTATAGAGCTACTCCCCAGCAGAAGGACTCTAGGAAGCCAGTGGACTCTCCTTGAGTGGTTTGGCCTGGCTGGAACGTGTTTTCGAACTCTTTGTTGGCTTGGATCAGGGGTCAGCAAACTTTTTCAGCAGGGGGCCGGTCCACTGTCCCTCAGACCTTGTGGGGGGCCGGACTATGTTTTGAAAAGGAAAAAAAATGAACCAATTCCTATGCCCCACAAATAACCCAGAGATGCATTTTAAATAAAAAGACACATTCTACTCATGTAAAAACACACTGATTCCCGGACCGTCCACGGGCCGGATTGAGAAGGCGATGGGGCCAGATCCGGCCCACGGGCCTTAGGTAGCCTACCCCTGGCTTGGATGGAGGATAGAGAAGTTTGTGTATTTAGAAACAAGCCTACTTTACAAAAGTGAGATCTTCCTTCATTGCACTACTTTCCCCTCTGGCCCTGCCAGCCACTGTTATGTCGCCCTCCTGGTGCAGAATGTGGCCCACAGCCTGAGAAAAAGTTACTCCACCCCTGCTCTCCGGCGTACCTCGCAGGGTTGTTGCGAGGAAGCAAGCAGGGGCAGGACCGTGTGCGACACACCTTGTGGAGGAAGGTTGTGGTATAAAAGAAGAAGAGATAAAGAGATGGGCCACCTGTCTAGGATGCTTTAGTTGAAGTTCCTAGGACCCTCGTACCTACGGGACCGCCTCTCCCAGTATGCCCCACGGAGAGCCTCAAGCTCCACATATAGCAACACCCTAGAGGTCCCGGGCCCTAAGGAAGTTAGATTGGCTTCAACCAGAGCCAGGGCCTTTTCAACACTGGCCCCAGCCTGGTGGAACGCTCTGCCTCATGAGGCCAGGGCCCTGCAGGATCTGATTTCTTTCCGCAGGGCCTGTAAGACAGAGTTGTTCCGCCTGGCCTTTGGCTTGGAGCCAATTTGATTCCCTCCCCCTCTTCCTTTTTCCTTTCTCCTCCTGCGATGAGGCTGCATTTTCGTATTTTAATGTTTCAATATTTTAATGTTGTATTTTAATCTTGTTTTTAAGTTGTATTCATTCAACTTGTTTTTATTATTGCTTGTTAGCCGCCCTGAGCCCGGCCTTGGCTGGGGAGGGTGGGGTATAAATAAAAATTATTATTATTGCAAGGGGGTTGGGCTGGATGACCTTTGGGAGTCCCCCCAGCTTGACAGTTCTGTGATTCTATCAAAGGCACCACCGTCTGGCCACCTTTGAGAGCGGGGGGGGGGGGGAATCTACCGTAAGTCCGAGTTCACCTTTCTCGAACCCCTGACTGCACAGAGAGATATTTCTCTTTCCGCTTCTTCGTCCTGCATGAATTATGCAGAACGGTTGCCTCCATACGGCAGTTTTGCATAATCTATTCAAAGGGTGGCTCTGCTCCCGGGAACCTGGAACGCCGTTTTCAAAACAGGAAAAGAGCAAAAAGAACGGGCCTCCTCTTTTGTGAGATTCCACGCCACAGGTGTATCGTCCCAGCGGCTTGAGGGCTAGAAACTTAAATGTTTTTTTTAAATGCTCAGATTTCTCCCCCCACCCGCCCGTCCAATGATGCCAAATTCTACCTCCATTCTATCTTCTACACCATGGCACCTCCAGATTATTATTTTTAAAGGGACTGCAGAGCAGTTGACGGGATCCCCGCGATTCTGGGAGAACTGCTGGCAGTCAGAGCAGGCGACAAATTGGGGAGGGACTTTCTGCCGCCCTCCTCCAGGGCCTCTTTCCTTGCTGCCGCCGAAGGGAACATGGAGAATAGCATATGGACCCTTTCAGTTCTTTCCCCCCCAATTTTTAAATTAATTTTCCAGAATTTTTTTTAAACAAACACACATAAATCTCAACCGTATTTAAACCAAACTTAACAACATTGTTACATGACTTCCTCGTATCCCCCTGTTTGAATTTCAGCGCACCGTATTTTTTGCTCTATAAGACGCAGCAGACCACAAGACGCACCTAGTTTTTGGAGGAGGAAAACAAGAAAAAAAAATATTCTGAATCTCAGAAGCCAGAACAGCAAGAGGGATCGCTGCGCAGTGAAAGCAGCGATCACTCTTGATGTTCTGGCTTCTGGGATAGCTGCGCAGCCTGCATTCGCTCCATAAGACGCACACACATTTCCCCTTACTTTTTAGGAGGGGAAAAGTGAGTCTTATAGAGCAAAAAATACGGTATTTAAATCCTAAGCCTGTCTGTTATTTGCAAGCTTTTCCAATTAGTTTGGACCCTTTCAGTTCTTATAAAGTGTCCGTATCGCTCAGTCTGCAGAGCACGAGGCTCTTGGTTGTGGGTTCGAGTTCCACGGCGGGCGAAAGATTCCTGCATCGCAGGGGTGCAGAATAGAGGACCTTTGGGGTCCTTTCCAGCGCTACAAGTTCTGTGGTTCTAACGTAATGAGAAAGGACATCGGCGGCCCCAGCAGCTGGGAATGCCGGTACGTCTTTCAAGAACGCAGACTGACACCTTTTAAACAGCTAGTATCTTTTAGCTGCGTTCTTTTAACGGCCTCGTAAAAAAGGAGATGGCTTTGCTCGTAAAGGACAAGCCATGTGTCGCCCGCTTAGGAAGAAAGCCAAGCGAGAGATTTAAAGCTTCCCAAACCTTAAATTATTCTGTGTCTTCCTACTCTCTCTCCCCCGCTTTCCCAGCTCCAATTCCAGTTCGGTAGAGCCCAAGACGCTCACTCTTGGGGTTGTGGGTTCAAGCCCCGTGTTAGGCAAAAGGTTCCTGCATCGCAGGGGGTTGGACTGGATGACCCTCGGTGCCCCTTCCGCCTTGACAGTTCTGTGATACTATGTCTGCGGCTTCTGCAGACTTCCTAGGTTTTGCTTGCAGGGTGCCTCGAAGCGGGAAAGGCTGAGTGTTGGCAAAGGACTCTGGGCACAGTGCTAAGCTGGGGGTGCATGTGATTCACAGCAGTGAGCGGGGGGGGGGGCGGGGGACGGGACGGTGACTTCCAGACAGACTTCTTCAGTGCATGAACCAAGGCACAATGGAAATGATCACTTTCCTACACAGGTGAGGGACGCGGGTGGCGCTGTGGGTTAAACCACAGAGCCTAAGGCTTGCCGATCAGAAGGTTGGCGGTTCGAATCCCCGCAATGGACGGGGTGAGCGCCCGTTGCTCGGTCCCTGCTCCTGCCAACCTAGCAGTTCGAAAGCATGTCAATTGCAAGTAGATAAATAGGTACCGCTCCGGCGGGAAGGTAAACGGCATTTCCGTGCGCTGCTCTGGTTAGCCAGAAGCGGCTTAGTCATGCCGGCCACATGACCCGGAAGCTGTACGCTGGCTCCCTCGGCCAATAAAGCCAGATTATACATCACTAGCTTGGCCTTTTTAAAGGTGAGCCGTTCGTCTGGAATGGACGTTGTTAATGGTGAGAGTTCACAGCAGAGTTCCTGCAAGTCTTTGGGTACCTTTGGCTGCCCTCGCGCAGCTGGTTTCTCTTTCCGTTTGTCGCAGACAGAAGGGGAAACCCTGCTTGCGAAATCAGCCCCGACGACGTAGCTTTGTCGCTTTCCAAGGAATTCCAGGCATTTTAGACCTCAAGGCAGAGGTGGTGGCGGCAGCTGATCTGCGAAACCGGCTGTTCCCCAGGCCACAGACTCTTGCCTCGGAGCTCTGGCGCATCATGCGGAGTTGTTCCCAGGCCCTGTGGTGCAAGACCCTTATCTGAACACCAGGAGAGTGTCAGCATCGCCCTTGAGCCAGTGCCACCGACTGGACTCACACACTTCAGCCCCAACTGGGCCAGGCGAGCTGGGGTAGCACTTCCAGAGACCACCTTCTGCACAGGAACAGGTCAAAGTGCTGTGGACTCACAGCTTTGAGTTGTGAGCACCGGATTCACTTCCACAAGAAGACAGTCGTTGCACAGCAGAGTATAGCAGAGAATAGCAGAGCATAAACGACTCAGAGAGCAGCTCTGTAGAATATCTTCTTTTATTCTATCTACAACTATAATGCACAACTACGTACAGAGCTAAAGGAGGTCTAAACGAAAATGCTGAACTGCACTGAGTGTCTGCAGCTGCTCTTAGCAGCAACCTTATCTATACACATGATCTCTCTCTAACACTCACTCTCTCTCTCTCTTTGATGTGAGGCTGGAGCGGAATAAGTAGAGAGCAGAAACCGCCCCCTCCTCTATGGAGAATCAGCAGAGAACATCAGCAGATTCTTGGATATGGGAGGGGTGAAATCTCCTCAGAGAGACCCTAGCTCCGACCAGAGGCCTGTAATGTGTTCGCGCAGCCACCAAACACTGTGGGGAAACGGGCAGGAGGGGGACCTCACCGCCGTTGCAGCAGTGCTCTCCCGACTTGGGATCCCCAGCATTCAGCCTACAGTGATGGAGGTTGAGGGTAGCCACTGTGGGTTCTCCGCGAAATTAGAGGGATTGTGAACTGCGGGAAGCTGCTCTCTGCTGGAGCGCTACAACGGTCTTTCTCGGGAGGTCGTGGATTCTCCTTCCTTGGCTGTTTTTAAGCAGAGGTTGGATGTCCACCTGCCATGGATGCTGTGGCTGAGATTCCTGCAATTCAGGGGGTCAGACTGGATGACCTTTGGGGTGTCCCTTCCCACTCCACGCTTCTAACATGCAGCCCAGGGTTGGGAGAACCTGCAAGCCCTTCACGTGTCTCAACCCCAACACGCGTCAAATCAGCATTCTCCACCCATAATGGCCGAATGAAATTGTAGAACGAGACAAACTAACAGGAAGGATCCGAAACCGGTGGGGCCAGATGCCCAACACGCATCAAATCAGCATTCTCCACCCATAATGGCCGGATGAAATTGCAGAACGAGACAAACTAACAGGAAGGATCCGAAACCGGCGGGGCCAGAAGTTTACCGAAGACTGGAGTAAATTTACTGACTATTTGAAAAGCATTTGTGATGCTCAGACGACGTTTGTAGGTTTGCAAGAAGTTCTGTGAGAAGTATGAACGGAAATATTGTTAAAATGGAGATGGAGAGAAGATAGGTTAAGAGACATAAAGACAGTATTAAGTTAGGAAATGCATAAGAAGTGGTGTAAGACGGAAGATTATCAGAGGTGCTGATGGAAGTCCAGTAAGATTGTATTTGTGATCATTTTGTGTGGTATGTTTTATAATTTTGTATGTTGTTGTTGTTTAGTCGTTTAGTCGTGTCCGACTCTTCGTGACCCCCTGGACCAGAGCACGCCAGGCACTCCTGTCTTCCACTGCCTCCCGCAGTTTGGTCAGACTCATGCTGGTCGCTTCGAGAACACTATCCAACCATCTCGTCCTCTGTCGTCCCCTTCTCCTTGTGCCCTCCATCTTTCCCAACATCAGGGTCTTTTCCAGGGAGTCTTCTCTTCTCCTGAGGTGGCCAAAGTATTGGAGCCTCAGCTTCACGATCTGTCCTTCCAGTGAGCACTCAGGGCTGATTTCCTTCAGAATGGAGAGCTTTGATCTTCTTGCAGTCCATGGGACTCTCAAGAGTCTCCTCCAGCACCAGAATTCAAAAGCATCCATTCTTCGGCGATCAGCCTTCTTTATGGTCCAGCTCTCACTTTCATACATCACTAATTTTGTATGCTAAAAACCAATAAAAAATTTATATATATATATAAAAAAAGAATGAAATTGTAGAACCTAAGATCAGACGGTTTGCAAGACGGAGCTCAAATCCCACATCAGAGAACTCATGTTACAGGACAATAAAGCGTCTTTAACGTCTGCCTTTCTTCCTCCTTCCTTCGCTCCTTTAGGGCATGTTGCAGCTAGGAGGGTGCCGGTGAAGCCTCTCGCTCTCCTTTCCTCCTCCACCGCTCAGCAATCGGGACCTCCCGTTTCATCCCCGGCTTCCTCCATGAGGCGGCAAGAAGCCTGATGCCCTCTTCGGCCCTCACCATGGATGGCGGGAAAAGCTTCCACCCGCCTTGCACACACCAGCAGCCGGTCAACATGTTTTGCGGGGTGCCCACCCTGCCGGCCCAACTAAGCATGCCCACCTTAGAGGTGAGTAATAATAATAATTATTTATTATTTATACCCTGCCCATCTGGCTGGGTTTCAGTAGCCACTCTGGGTGGCTCCCAACAGAGTATTAAAAACAAGATAAAAGATCAAACATTAAAAACTTCCCTAAACAGGGCTGCCTTCTGATGTCTTCTAAAAGTCAGATAGTTGTTTATTGCCTTGACATCTGCTGGGAGGGCGTTCCACAGGGAGGGCGCCACTACCGAGAAGGCCCTCTGCCTGGTTCCCTGTAACCTCACTTCTCACAGGGAGGGAACCGCCAGAAGGCCCTCGGAGCTGGACCTTGGAGTTTTACTGTATTGTTCTGCTCCAGAGTAATTGGTACCAGGAGCTGATGTCATCTCCTGGGTTTGGCACACAGGGTGTCCCCACAATTACACGGTTGCATTCCGGGCTCCACACATGCATACCGTATTTTTTGCACCACAACACTCACTTTTTTCCTCCTAGAAAGTAAGGGGAAATGTCTGTGCGTGTTATGGAGCGAATGCCTACGGATGGCGGGGGGATCTGCTGCAGTCGTGAGCAGAGGATCCATGGTTCCCCTTCCTTCCCTCCTCCGTGGCTCGCTTTGAAACAGCAAAGCGGGAGAAGAGCCGCTGAGTGGGGAGGAGAGAGGGACAGAGAGCCTGCTTCTTTAAAGGAGCAAAGCGGGAGAGGAGAGGAGACTTCTCCTCTTATACCCCTCTTCTGCATTATTAACAGCATCCTTCTCCACCCACCCCACGCGTGTTCCTTGTCCCTTGAGTGCTTTTCCTTCCCTCCCCACTTAAAATGTGGTTACAAAGCACGGATCCACATGGATCCTCAGGATTTTTGCACTGGGTCACCCCAAATTCACCATCAGATCACATAGCATGTCCATGGCTACAGCTTGCACCAAAAAAATCACGCACCCACTGTTGCTTGGGGCCGCAGTGGTGCAAAAACGTGGTTACAAAGCATGGATCCACATGGATCCTCAGGATTTTTGCATTGGGCTACCCCAAACTCACCATCAGATCACATGTCTGTGGCCACAGCATGAACCACAAAAATCATACACCCACTGTTTCGTTTAGAATATTTTTTTTCTTGTTTTCCTCCTCTAAAAACCATGTGCGTGTTATGGTCGGGTGCGTGTTATAGAGCGAAAAATACGGTAAGTGAAATCACGTAAAGTGGGAAGCCCCCTCTAATCGCCCTTTCTGCTGCCCTCTCTTCAATCCGTGCCAAAAATAATGTACCCCAAAATATCCACAGCTAGAATCGAAGCTCTGGGGCTTCTTCTGCCCTCTCCGGACGGGTCTCCTTGCGAGCCACGAGGACTCTCTCCCGCCACGTCCAGATTTCAACCCACAGTCGTACCTTGGATCCCAAACGCCTTGGAACTTGGACGTTTTGGCTCCCGAACCCCGCAAACCCGGAAGCGACTGTTCCAGTTTGTGAACCTTCCTTTGGGACCCAAATGCCCGGCGGGGCTTCCGATTGGCTGCAGGAGCTTCCTGCAGCCAATCAGAAGCCGTGATTGGTTTCCGAACGTTTTGGAAGTCGAGCGGACTTCCAGAACGAATTCCGTCCGATTTCCGAGGTACGACTGTATTTATTTATGGGGGGGGGGATGGGACGCTTGTATAAACCTTGAGTGAGGGGTCGCCAGGTTTGGAGACCTCAGGCCTGGGTCCAAACGCAACCCTCCATGCCTCTTATCAGGCTTTCTGAACTCGCTCCCCAAAACATGCACCTCGGTGGCCTTGCCTAGCCTTGCCCCCTTCTTGAGTGTTTTTGCATCTCCGTCAGGGCTGCATCCAACTAAGTTCTACTTGTGAGTAGACCCACTGAAATGACGGGGAACCCGAGTTAATAATAATAACAATAATAATAATAATAATAATAATAATAATAACAACAACAACAACAACAATAACAAATTTTTAGTTATACCCCGCCCTCCCCAGCCAAGACTGGGCTCAGGGCGGCTAACAACCAATAATAAAAACAAGTTGATAAAAATACAATTTAAAAGATTAAGATACAACATTAAAACAATTAGGGAGCAATCTCTTCATAGGAGGAGAAAGGAAAAAGAAAGAGGGGGAGGGAATCAAATTGGCTCCAAGCCAAAGGCCAGGCGGAACAACTCTGTCTTACAGGCCCTGCGGAAAGAGATCAGATCCCGCAGGGCCCTGGTCTCAAGAGACAGAGCATTCCCCCAGGCGGGAGCCAGTGTTGAGAAGGCCCTGGCTCTGGTTGAGGCTAATCTGACTTCCTTAGGGCCCGGGACCTCTAGGGTGTTGCTATATATGGACCTTGAGGTCCTCCGTGGGGCAGACCGGGAGAGGCGGTCCCGTAGGTACGAGGGTCCTAGGCCGTGAAGGGCTTTAAAGGTCAAAAGCAGCACCTTAAATCTGACCCTGTACTCCACCGGGAGCCAGTGCAGCTTGAAAAGCACTGGATGAATATGCTCCCATGGCAGAGACCCCGTGAGGAGCCTCGCTGCAGCATTCTGCACCCGCTGGAGTTTCTGGGACAGCTTCAAGGGCAGCCCCGCGTAGAGCGAATTACAGTAGTCAAGCCTGGAGGTGACCATCGCATGGTTAGTCATGCCCGTCCATTTCAACATCTCTGAGTATGACTTGACGTGGGTACAGCCCTCAGTAACTGCTGCTAAGCTACGCGTTGTGTGTTTGAGTCGTCCTCATCATGAGCGACCTGTTACTGAATCTGCCTCATTTGTAGTTTCAGAATTCTGCTTCCAGTTGGTGGACTCAAGCACCCTATTCATCGGCTTCGTACTCGGCGCCATCTTTCCTGAGCGACAACCAGTAAGTGCTACGCTGCGGGAGAGGTACCGGCTAGCGCGATTTTATTGGCGGAGTTTCGGTGCGCAAAATAAAAGAGTTCAGCCGCGGGATGTGCGTAGACATCAGCTCTTTTAAACTGCATTTGTTTCACACTGTAGAAAGTAGGAAAAAAGACTGCAGTTCCATCATTTGTCCTTGGCAAACTCTTTAAAAAGGGAAAGGAACATACAGTGGTACCTCGGGTTAAGTACTTAATTCGTTCCGGAGGTCCGTTCTTAACCTGAAACTGTTCTTAACCTGAAGCACCACTTTAGCTAATGGGGCCTCCTACTGCCGCTGCGCCGCCGGAGCACTATTTCTCTTCTCATCCTGAAGCAAAGTTCTTAACCTGAAGCACTATTTCTGGGTTAGCAGAGTCTGTAACCTGAAGCGTCTGTAACCTGAAGCGTATGTAACCCGAGGTACCACTGTAAATGGTGTAGCAAAACAGAATCAGAGCCATAGTGTTGGAATCAGAACCGTAGCTTTGGAAGGGACCCCGATTTATTGAAGAATGGCGACTCGGGAAGAAAATATTGGTGGCGAGAGCCTTTCAATGGTGGAACAGACCTCCTGGGAAGGTGGCATGTTTGTAGAAAGAGCTTGGGGGCTCCAGCTGCCTGAGGTTTTTTTGCTGTGGTTCCTGCGTCGCATGGGGTTGGGCTGGATGGCCTTTGGGGGATCCCCACCCAGCCTTACTTTTCCGTGATCTTGTGTGTGTGTGCATTGCCCCCTCCCCGATACGTTTCTGCGATCATATGCAGATTATACTGCCTTGCCAGGCAGAGAGTACATTTTTATGGAGCAGGGGTGAGCGACCCTGCCTGACCTCCACCTGCCTGCCTTGGTATTTGCGATCTGGCGGCTGCTTCCCTTTTAAATTCTCGACCTTGCTTGATGGAGTTCATGAAGCGCTGGCTCGGGGCGGGCTGAGCCGGTGTATATCACTTGGACGTCATTTTCCCTGCGCTGTCCCCCCCTCTTCTGCGGCACCAACATCGCTGCCTGGTTCACCACATACCGTGGAAGCGTCCTTATTCGTATCAGGCTACACCTTCCCATTTTAACTCACTATAGTCTACTTGGGCAGCGGATCTCAGGGACCTCATCCCCTCCCTGATGTATTCTAAGCGGACATTAGGAGAACCCTGCGGGGACCTACAACCCCATTTACCTGCCCGCAGACTGTCTCTCCAGAGTGGTGCATGCTCTGGTTATCTCCCGCTTGGACTCCTGCAATGCATTCTATGTGGGGCTACCTTTGAAGGTGACCCGGAAACTGCAACTAATCCAGAATGCGGCAGCTAGACTGGTGAGAGGGAGTGGCCACTGAGACCACATAAAACTAGTTCTGAAAGACCTACATTGGCTCCCGGTACGTTTCCGAGCACAATTCAAAGTGTTGGTGCTGACCTTGAAAGCCCTAAACGGCCTCGGTCCAGGAGACTTGAAGGAGCATCTCCACCCCCATCGTCCAGCCCGGACACTGAGGTCCAGCTCCAAGGGCCTTCTGGCGGCTCCCTCCCTGCGGGAAGTGAGGTTACAGGGAACCAGGCAGAGGGCCTTCTCGGTGGTGGCACCCGCCCTGTGGAACGCCCTCCCACCAGATATCAAGGAAATAAAAAACGATCTGACTTTTAGAAGACATCTGAAGGCAGCCCTGTTTAGGGAAGTTTTTAATGTTTGATGTTTTATCGTGTTTTTAATATTCTGTTGGGAGCCGCCCATAGTGGCTGGGGAAACCCAGCCGGATGGGCAGGGCATGTATGTATGTATGTACAGTGGTACCTCGGGTTACATACGCTTCAGGTTACAGATGCTTCAGATTACAGACTCCGCTAACCCAAAAATAGTGCTTCAGGTTAAGAACTTTGCTTTAGGATGAGAACAGAAATCGTGCTCCGGCGGCAGCAGGAGGCCCCATTAGCTGAAGTGGTACCTCAGGTTAAGAACAGTTTCAGGTTAAATACGGACCTCCGGAACGAATTAAGTACTTAAACTGAGGTACCACTGTATGTATGAATACATACATACATGCTGTGCCGGTGTCTGGAATCCCTTCCAGCTGCACACCAGGTTTTGCAAACTCCCAACTCTTAAAAACATAGAAGCATGGAATTGTTGAGTCGGAAGGGACCCCCCCAAAACCATCTAGTCCAGCCCCCTGCAATGCAGGAACCACGGTTAAACAATCTGTGGCAGAATGATGGTCTTCTTTAAGTAGCTGTTTTACTACAAAGGAATTTGAGAAATAGACTGGAAAGAGAAGCTGCTGAATTGCAACTCATTACCAAACTCAAAACCATGGAGAGACCTGGTCTGAACAAAGACATTGGATTCTTATCTCATTATACATGACAAAGCCATTTTTCACCTTCTCACCCCTTGCTTTTTCCTGTAAGACCTATTGCAGTCGTTAAGAGTCGTCAACAGGCTCATCACAGCTATCTGCCAATCACCCATTCCCACCACCCTTCTGAGTAATACCCCTCCCCACCTTCTCACTATATAGAAGGATCTGGCAACTTCTGTTTCAGTGTATCTGAAGAAGTGTGCATGCACACGAAAGCTCATACCAAGAACTAACTTAGTTGGTCTTTAAGGTGCTACTGGAAGGAAAAAATTTTTTTGGTCTTCTTTAAAACGCCCAACGAGCTCACCACTTTCCGAAGGAGCTGTTTCCACTGCCCTACAGCTCTCTCCCTCAGAAAGGTTTTCCTCATACTGAGTTGGGACCTCTTCCTTGACATTTTAATCTGTTGGTTCGGCACACACCCTCTGGAGCATCAGAAAACAAGCTTGTTCCACCTTCCCTGAGGTACCCCTTCAGATGCTGGGTGTGGCATTCATATCAAAAGCCGGCCAACAGAGCTGAAACGAAGACCTGGTCAACCTTTAACCTTTTAATCAGAAGGTCGGCGGTTCGAATCCCCGCGACGGGGTGAGCTCCTGTTGCTCAGTCCCTGCTCCTGCCCACCTAGCAGTTCAAAAGCACATCAGAGTGCAAGTAGATAAATAGGTACCGCTCCGGCGGGAAGGTAAATGGCGTTTCCGTGCGCTGCTCTGGTTCGTCACGACTGGACCTAATGGTCAGAGGCCCCTTTACTTTAGCTCAGAAGTTGAACGGAATGCGTTCCGGAAGTCTGTTCAACTTTCAAAACGTTCGGAAACCAAGGTGCAGCTTCCAATCGGAGGCTGCGGCAGTCGCGCCCGACATTTGGGTTCCAAAGAACGTTTGCAAACCAGAACACTCACTTCCGGGTTTGCGGCGTTCGGGAGCCAAACATCCGAGTACCAAGGCGTTTGGGATCCGGAGTATGACTGTAGTCTTATTTTTAGGGGAAAAGAACAGCAACAACCTGTATTTCTCCTTTTCTCTTTAATATAAAAACTATTGTCATTGGCACAAAATAGAACAAGTTTTTTTGGGGGATTACTTAAAGAAAACACACAAAAATGAGCAGCGAGGAAGTCGAAAGAAGAATGGTTAGCCGCACAAGGCCAGCCATTGCAAGAACTGACCCCCATGTATAGTTAAAAAGTATTGGGGATTCGCTTAGAATCTTTTCCCGAATTCCTGCGAATTGCCCAAGCGCCTAGGTTTGCAGCCCACACCTTTGACAAGCTATGCACCAGGGCATCACTCAGCACCATAACCCTGGCGGTGGGACAACGGCTCGGGCTTCAATTTACTGCAGTGTTTTGGAAAGAGTCCCCCTTGTCTGGGGCAGCGATGCCAGGGCACCTGGGTGAGGGGGGGAGGAGGAGGAAGAAGAAGAAGAGGTGCCCAAGCTGGCACCCCTTTTTCGGCAGCAAGCCTCCCGGTGCGCGGTTGCGCGGCCAATTCCGCTGCGGACGACGCCCCTGCTTGGAAACTGGTCTGCTTTTTCTTTCTTTCTCCTTTCGAGAGTATTCCTGTAAATTCTACTTTCTGAAGCCTCCTGGGAGGTGTTAACAGAAGTTCTTCTCTCTCCACCCCCCCCCCCCCCGCTTCTGCATATTGAATCGCAGATTGTAGACGTGATCGATTGCAGCCCTCGCCTTCTTCTCTCCCTGCGGCTGTTCTCACCCAGCTTTGCTCGAATCCGCACGTGGGTGGACTCCCCCCCCTATCTTAAAAACTAGGAAAAGGGTGTTTGTTCAGTTTTCAGAAATAACCATATCCAAACGAAATAAACAGGGCAGGTTAAAGTCAGCCCTTTTTCATGCAGTGCCTAGTACTAGTTGCTGAAAACTTCAGGAGGGGAGAGGGCTCGATTCCTGAATTCTGGGTGGTCACCATGAGAAAAGGATCCCCGACTAGATGGGCCGTTGGCCTGATCCTGCAGGGCTCCCCTTGCATTCTCGAAGCTTCGATGGCTCAGCCAGCGGAGCATGAGACTCTTTAAGTCTCCAGGTTGTGGGTTCGAGTTCCACGTCCGGGCAAAAGACCCACGTCCGGGCAAAAGACCTCTGCAGGGGAGCCCTGCAAAGAACGGCAGGGGGTTGCAGTAGTTCGACCCTCACATTCCCTTTCCCAGCTGTACACTTCTATACAATCCTTACGAGCGCTGCAAGCCTGCGAGATTAGCCGCCCGCTCTGGCTGGCAGCATCTCTCCAGAACGTCCTCAGAAGGGACGGGGCTTTCCTGGATTGGTCTCCCTTTTCTCCTAATCTGGAGGTGTCGTCAGCGGGTGGAAGCTGAGGGCTGCCAGGCAGTGTGCCGGCCAAGCAGATGTCAGTCGGCCGGGGATCCCCATAGGGGTGTTCTCTGCCGGTTCTTGAGAACTTAAAATAATAATTTCTCTATCTCTCTGGCTTCAGCTGAGCCAGTCGCTTTTCAGATCTGCAGCTGCTTCTTACTGGAAGGATGGTGAAGCAATGGAGCCGGGGGGAGAAAAAGGTTGGGGAGGACGGTTCTTCCCTCGGGGTGGCAATGAGGACTTTGCACTAGTAAAACCGAAACTGAGGATGTACGCAGAGCAGCAAGGGCAGCAGAGACGGGCGGCTGCTGTGGCTTGTCATGGTTTTTTTTTTACCTGCTGTTTCCAGAGGTCAGATAGCTGGTTTTTGGCTGGATTTAGGTTTAATGAGGCCCTAAGCTACTGAAGGTAATAGGGCCCTTTCTACGTCCAGCCGTCCTTTGCCAACAACAAATTGTCGCTGGTTTTTGTGTGTGTTGAATATATGCTATATGGTCATTTATGGACCTAACAGGTATCTCAAGCCATTTGCACATCACAAAATACAGTGGTACCTCGGGTTACATACGTTTCAGGTTACATACGCTTCAGGTCACAGACTCCGCTACCCTAGAAATAGTACCTCGGGTTAAGAACTTTGCTTCAGGATGAGAACAGAAATCGTGCTCTGGCGGCACGGTGGCAGCAGGAGGCCCCATTAGCTAAAGTGGTGCTTCAGATTAAGAACAGTTTCAGGTTAAGAACGGTCCTCTGGAACGAATTAAGTACTTAACCCGAGGTACCACTGTATGTATTTTATCAAAGTAATTGTTGAACTGAAATACAATTAAGAAGAAGTATATTAATAGTGAAATAATTATTCAGCTCTAACTTTTTTATTCGTAACAAACTTAATAATGCAAACACATTGGCATTTGGCAATAAGAAAAGTTCATTTGGAAACACAATTTACTAAGACTCATAATCTAGTCTCTAGAAACTTGCTATAACATGAAATAATAAGAGGTGTAAATATATGATGCAAACTGCTAATAATTAGAAATAGCAGAATGTAGGCACCCTATATATAGAAATGAGCAAACCAGTGATATTTTAGGGAGCAGGCTTCCATCCTAGGAGCCTACACAACACAAAACACTGTTGCTGTATGTAGGTTTTATTTTATTTCTTTTTTCTCTTATATATTCATAAACACATCCTCGCTCCCCCCCCTAGTTTACAAAAAAGCAGTATTCAGAATAGCAGTTTGCATGACGACCCACTATGGAAGCCAATAGCACAATAAAATCCCAAGCTGTAACAATTAACCGCACGTTTATTCAACGTGCAATCAAAGCTCATTTAACTGATCAACGGAATCGATCGGTTTGCTCCAGTGGTACCAGCTTGTCAAAATCGGGTAGCCATTTACGCCACAAACACACACACACCGCTGCCCCATCGCCTCCTTTGGGAGCCGCTGGGTTTGGGCATCCAGCTAGCACTCGGCAGTAAAGGTAAAGGGACCCCTGACCATTAGGTCCCGTCGTGGCCAACTCTGGGGTTGCGGCGCTCATCTCGCTTTACTGGCCGAGGGAGCCGGCGTACAGCTTCCGGGTCATGTGGCCAGCATGACTAAGCCGCTTCTGGCAAACCAGAGCAGCGCACGGAAACGCCGTTTACCTTCCCGCTGGAGTGGTACCTATTTATCTACTTGCGCTTTGACGTGCTTTTGAACTGCTAGGTTGGCAGGAGCTGGGACCGAGGAACGGGAGCTCACCCCGTCATTGCAGGGATTCGAACCGCCGACCTTCTGATCGGCAAGTCCTAGGCTCTGTGGTTTAACCCACAGCACCACCCGCGTCCCTAGCACTCGGCAGACTTGGGTTCAAATCCCCGCTCAGCCAGGAAATTCAGCGGGTGGCCTGCGGGGGGCGGGGTCTGCTCTTCTCTCAGCTCAGCCCTACCTCACAGGGCTGTTGTGAAAACTGAAAAAGTTGAGGAGTGGGGAGAAGCGCCGTGCCTGATGCCCCTATTAGGCAAAATACGCCAGTAATGAACCAATTCAAGAGCCATCTAGTTGGTCGGTTTCAGGGGAAACGGTACTGGGTTAGATGAGCCTCACCCAGTGAAGCAGTTCTTATCACGCCCTTCCACAAATTCACCATTCCCTCCTCTTTCCCTTCCAGGCAATATTTTGATTTCTACTCTGGCGGGCAGCCGTTCTCTGACGCCAACTATGCAACTCCAGGCCTCGCCGATTTCTTGAAGAACGGCGACTTTCCTCAGGTAAGCCCCGGCACCTACCTGCTCCTTTGAGCGTCAGGTCTGTTTTCTCCGTTGGAATTAGGTCAGCGTTTCCAGTGCGTGGGTTTCCTCTCCCCTGCACCTCCCAGGGAAAAGGACAACCTCTGCTTTCTTGCTTTCATTCTGGACAAGTTCAGGAAAAGGGTTTATGGCGAAGGCAGATGTGCAACGACCATCTGCTGTGTGATTTGACTGCGGCGAGTTTGGAGGTGATTGAGTGTTTGTTGGGTCGTTGGTCTGATTCAGCAGGGCCTTATTATGCTCTTAGGTTGTTTTGTGTTTTGTGTGTTTTTTGAAACTGGTAAAAGTCCCTTTCAGAGATGGGCTTTCCCCATAATCTTTCTTTCTCTCATTTCTTTATTATTATTATTATTATTATTATTATTATTATTATTATTATTTTATTTTATTTTATTTTATTTTATTCATATACTGCCCTTCGTTCGAAGATCTCAGGGCGATTTGCAGGACAAAAATACGGGATAAAAGCACAATAAATAGTTAGCGTGAAAGCAAAAGAAAACAATGACGTATTTTCATTCGAAGAAGTCAGTCCTGCTGCTAAATGCTGCTATATCGACAGCTAGACTGGTGACTGGGAGCGGCTGCCGAGACCACATAACACCAGTCTTGAAAGACCTACATTGGCTCCCAGTATGTTTCTGGGCACAATTCAAAGTGTTGGGGCTGACCTTTGAAGCCCTAAACGGCCTTGGTCCAGTAGACCTGAAGGAGCGTCTCCACCCCCATCGTCCAGCCCAGATACTGAGGTCCAGAGCCAAGGGCCTTCTGGCGGTTCCCTCCCTGCGAGAAGCAAGGTTACAGGGAACCAGCAGAGGGCCTTCTAGGTAGTGGCACCCGCCCTGTGGAACGCCCTCCCATCAGATGTCAAAGAGAACAATAATTACCAGACTTCTAGAAGACATCTGAAGGCAGCCCTGTTTAGGGAAGCTTTTAATGTCTGATGGATTACTGTATTTTAATATTTTGTTGGAAGCCACCCTGAGTGGCTGGAGAAGCCCAGCCAGATGGGTGGGGTATAAATAATATATTATTCTTATTCTTATTATACCAACATGAGCAAAGTATTGCAAGGCATTGCTTTTGAGTTTATTGGTGTCGAGAAACCCAGTCCGCCTCTTTCCTGGAGGCCTAAAAGTTGAAGCATTAGGAGAAGCTGAAATTTGTCAGGGGAATTTGGAGAAAGGCAGCGTTCCTTTGTTGTATTCCCTTCTAACGAAGGAAAGCAACGTTATTCCACCTGAAACTCGTGGTGATTTAGGGATGACTGATACTGACTGATGGTATTACTTTTGTTCCTTCCTTAAGGTCAGTGGTTTCCTCTGTTCAGTTTCCCTCTTTCTTGTCTTGATAATAGCGCTGTATTGTGGTACTGATTTCATTGTAACTTACCTGTAATCAGGATTTGCTCTGTTGTTGTTGATGTTGCTGATACTTATTAAATTTGTATACCGTCCTATACCCGCAGGTCTCAGGACGGTAATAAATATAATGAGGATTATTACTGATTATATTTAGAGCCTTTGTACCACCCTCTGCGCGGGACGCGGGTGGCGCTGTGAGTAAAAGCCTCAGCGCCTAGGGCTTGCCGATCGAAAGGTCAGCGGTTCGAATCCCCGTGGCGGGGTGCACTCCTGGCGTTCGGTCCCAGCGCCTGCCAACCTAGCAGTTCGAAAGCACCCCCGGGTGCAAGTAGATAAATAGGGACCGCTTACTAGCGGGAAGGTAAACGGCGTTTCCGTGTGCGGCTCTGGCTCGCCAGAGCAGCGATGTCACGCTGGCCACGTGACCCGGAAGTGTCTGCGGACAGCGCTGGCCCCCGGCCTCTTAAGTGAGATGGGCGCACAACCCTAGAGTCTGGCAAGACTGGCTCGTATGGGTACCTTTACCTTTACCTTTACCACCCTCTGCGGGTAAACAGGCTCCCAGGGAGGCTGGCATACCATCCATTAGGTAAAGGTAAAGGGACCCCTGACCGTTAGGTCCAGTTGTGACCGACTCTGGGGTTGCGGTGCTCATCTCGCTTTATTGGCCGAGGGAGCCGGCGTACAGCTTCCCGGTCATGTGGCCAGCAGGACTAAGCCACTTCTGGCGAACCAGAGCAGCGCACGGAAACGCCGTTTACCTTCCTGCCGGAGTGGTACCTATTTATCTACTTGCACTTTGACGTGCTTTCGAACTGCTAGGTTGGCAGGAGCAGGGACCGAGGAACGGGAGCTCACCCCGTTGTGGGGATTCGAACCGCCGACCTTCTGATCGGCAAGTCCTAGGCTCAGTGGTTTAACCCACAGCGCCACCCGCATCCCTACGTTTGTTATAAAACCTTGCAAATGTAATTAAGAAGAATTGAAGCCTGTTGTTGTTGTTGTCAGCATCCGTCTGACTCGAGAGACAATGGAGTTCACCTCCGAGGGTGAAATAAAACCGCTGCGTCAGCAGCACCGACGTGACCTCCCTTGGGGCGCCAGCCTGGGCCGTGGGGCTGGAGGTCCTGGGCTGCCCAGACGACAAGACTGTCAGAAAGCTCTTCCTGATGTTGAGTCAGAATCTCCCTTTCTTGCTGCCTGAAGCTTCCTGGTCAAAGTCCTGCCCTCCAGAGCAGGAGAAAACAGGCTTGCACCCTCTTCCACGTGGCAGCCCTTGAGATATTTGAAGTTGGCTATCCTATCTCCTGTTGTCTTTGTCCATGGAGTTTTCTTGGCAGGGATACTGGAGTGGCTTGCCGGTTCCTGCTCCAGGTGGATCACGTTTGGTCAAAACTCTCCACTATGACCTGTCCATCTTGGGTGGCCCTGCATGGCATAGTTCATAGCTTCTCTGAGTTATTCAAGCCCCTTCGCCACAGCAAGGCAGTGATCCATGAAGGGGATCAAACCTCTCCATTCTGAAGGAAATCAGCCCTGAGTGCTCACTGGAAGGACAGGTCCTGAAGCTGAGGCTCCAAGACTTTGGCCACCTCATGAGAAGAGAAGACTCCCTGGAAAAGACCCTGATGTTGGGAAAGATGGAGGGCGCAAGGAGAAGGGGACGGCAGAGGACGAGATGGTGGGACAGTGTTCTCGAAGCGACCAGCATGAGTTTAACCAAACTGCGGGAGGCAGTGGAAGACAGGAGGGCCTGGCGTGCTCTGGTCCAGGGGGTCACGAAGAGTCGGACACGACTAAACGACTAAACAACAACAACAACAACAACAATAATCCTATCTCCTATAACGCTTGTTGGATATCAGGAAGCTCTGTGAAAAGAATAGATAGGAATGTCGCTTAAAGGAGAAGAAAAAAATAGGGATTGTTAAAGTGCAACATAAATTTAAGGAATGTGAGAAGTTGTGATAAATATGAAAATTGTCAGATAGGCTGATGGAAGTCTAAAAGATGTATAAGTTAAATTGGATGTTAAATTATAATTGGAATGGTTATTGGAAATTTGAATAAAAATTAATTTAAAAAAACAAAAACAAAACAATCCTATCTCCTCTAAGTCTCATCTTTTCCGGGCTAAACATAGCAAGCACAAGCCGTTCTTGGTTTCCAGACCATTGATCGTCTTGGTTGCCCTCCTCTGCAAACCAACCTTCCAGCTTGTCAACAACCTTCTTAAATTGTGGTGCCCACAACTGTGGTGTCCAGAAGGGACTATTCCTTCCCTTGATCTGGACACTAGACTTCTGTTGATGCAGCCTAGAATAACGCTCACTTTTTTTTGCTGCTGCATCACACTGTGAGCTCATGTTCAGCTTGTGGTCCACTAAGACCCCATGTTGTTGTTGTTTAGTCATTAGTCGTGTCCGCCCCTTCGTAACCCCCTGGACCAGAGCAGGCCAGGCCCTCCTGTCTTCCACTGCCTCCCGCAGTTTGGTCAAACTCATGCTGGTAGATTCAAGAACACTGTCCCACCATCTCGTCCTCCGTCGTCCCCTTCTCCTTGTGCCCTCCATCTTTCCCAACATCAGGATCTTTTCCCGGGACTAAGAACCCTAGACCCTGTATAAGGCAATTCCCTACATCAGGTACAGGAGGTGCTGAGACCCCATGTCATCCGCGGTTTAATAGCCTAGGAGGTGAAAATGTGTTTTTATTTTATCGCCCCCCACCCACCCTGGTTGCAGACGTAATCAGCTGAGCCGACTGCACCTTGAGGCGCACGATGACAAGCCTTACCTGCAAGGCACTTGTTTTCCTTGGAGGGGTGCCAAGCGCAGTAACTTAAAAATAAACCAGGCTTTCAATCACTACCAAGTAATTGGATGCACCCCATCAAATCCGCCCACGTCTCGCCTGCCAGTTCCAGGACCAAAAGGAGGTGGAATAAAGCCAGATTCCGTATGACACGAAGTCGCGCCCTAAATCGAAATACCAGAACACGAGAGACGCTTTTCATCTATTGATAGCTGCTGCTTAGCTTGCCAGAGGGAGGCTTGTCGGCAGCTGTTCACCTGGGGCGAGTTTAGAATGGGGTTTAGGCGAGTCCCCCTCCCACCATTGCCTTTTATGGCACAGAGGTCCTAAAGTATTTAAGCAAGGCTATAAACAAAGGGACGCGGGTGGCGCTGTGGGTTAAAGCCTCAGCGCCTAGGACTTGCCGATCAAAAGGTCGGCGGTTCGAATCCCTGCGGCGGGGTGCGCTCCCGTTGTTCGGTCCCAGCGCCTGCCAACCTAGCAGTTCGAAAGCACTCCCGGGTGCAAGTAGATAAAAAGGGACCGCTTACTAGCGGGAAGGTAAACGGCGTTTCCGTGTGCGGCTCTGGCTCGCCAGAGCAGCGATGTCACGCTGGCCACGTGACCCAGAAGTGTCTGCGGACAGCGCTGGCCCCCGGCCTCTTGAGTGAGATGGGCGCACAACCCTAGAGTCTGTCAAGACTGGCCCGTACGGGCAGGGGTACCTTTACCTTTACCTTATAAACAAAGGTCCGTATAGTTAAAGCCATGGTTTTCCCAGCAGTGATGTATGGAAGTGAGAGCTGGACCATCAAGAAGGCTGATCGCCGAAGAATGGATGCTTTTGAATTCTGGTGCTGGAGGAGACTCTTGGACTACAAGAAGATCAAACCTCTCCATTCTGAAGGAAATCAGCCCTGAGTGCTCACTGGAAGGACAGATCCTGAAGCTGAGGCTCCAAGACTCATGAGAAGAGAAGACTCCCTGGAAAAGACCCTGATGTTGGGAAAGGTGGAGTGCGCAAGGAGAAGGGGACGACGGAGGACGAGATGGTGGGACAGTGTTCTTGAAGCTACCAACATGAGTTTGACCAAACTGCGGGAGACAGTGGAAGACAGGAGTGCCTGGCGTGCTCTGGTCCAGGGGTCACGAAGAGGCGGACACGACTAAACGACTAAACAACAACAAAATAAACAAACTGTTGTTGTTGCTGCTGCTGCTGCTATAATTCGTTACCCACCCTTCAACCTCGCAGGCTGGGTTGCAACAATTAGAACGCAATGTTAATAATAAAGCACAATATTACACAATTGGCCTGCAACCAATTGGAAGCCGCAGAAGCCCCATCAGACGTTCAGGTTCCAAAAGAACGTTTGTAAACTGGAACAATCCCTTCCTGGTTTGCGGCATTCAGGAGCCAAAACATTTGTCTTGCATGGCACTCGGGATCCAAGGTTTGACTATACAGTGGTACCTCGGGTTACATACGCTTCAGGTTACATATGCTTCAGGTTACACACTCCGCTAATCCAGAAATAGTGCTTCAGGTTAAGAACTTTGCTTCAGGATGAGAACAGAAATCGTGCTGCGGCAGCGTGGCAGCAGCAGGAGGCCCCATTAGCTAAAGTGGTGCTTCAGGTTAAGAACAGTTTCAGGTTAAGAACGGTCCTCCGGAACGAATTAAGTACTTAACCCGAGGTACCACTGTATTGTGTTTTAATCTGGAACCTTAGGGTGAAGGGTTAGGAAGGAAGGAAGGAATCTTAGTCCTTAATTCTATGAGACTCCTTGTGCTTTGCACAAACAAAGCAACAGGATGGTAGTGGCCAGTGATAAGAGGCAGGGAATCTTCCAATGCTTTTCGATTTTTCCCCACTGAAAATTTTCCCGTTCCGTAAAGTTCTTTGATAACAGCGAACAGGTGCCAGTTGCAAAGGACAGTCTGGGACAAGCATGGCAGTTCCAACCTTTTTGTCTTTGACAAAAGCCATGCTTATTTTTCCCTGGCCTTTGGCACGTACGCAAACATATATATGCATCTATATTATATAAATATATAGGCCCACTCTACTCTTGTGAACGTAATTTGTTTTAAGCTGGTTTTAATATTGGGCTTTTTTAGTTTTTCCAAGCTGCCCTGGGGGGTCTTACAGCCGTGAACCGTTGTAGCAGGTAGTGATAATAAATGCCAAATTAGATCAGCCTGCAGGGCACCAGAAAAAGTCTCCAAAGCGGTATAGAAATAATAATAATAGTAGTAGTAGTAATATCTCTCCAAAAGCTGCCTAAACATTCCATTTTGGAAATTGTAACCTTGGTTTTATAGGGACACGGGTGGCGCTGTGGGTTAAACCACAGAGCCTAGGACTTGCCGATCAGAAGGTTGGCGGTTCGAATCCCCGCAACAGGGTGAGCTCCCGTTGCTCAGTCCCTGCTCCTGCCAACCTAGCAGTTCGAAAGCACGTAAAAGTGAAAGTAGATAAATAGGTACTGCTGCGGCGGGAAGGTAAACGGCGTTTCCATGCGCTGCTCTGGTTCGCCAGAAGCGGCTTAGTCATGCTGGCCACATGACCCGGAGGCTGTGCGCCAGCTCCCTCGGCCAGTAAAGCGAGATGAGCACCGCAACCCCAGAGTCGGCCACGACTGTACTTAACGGTCAGGGGTCCCTTTACCTTTACCTTTAACCTTGGTTTAAGGAGCTGTTGGGTGCCTGGCATTTATATATCTGAGTTTCTAACCCTGCTTCTGTAAAGGTTCAGCCAGCTGAAGTTTTAGTTGCCGGCTCAACTCCCGTTTGCAAGGAGAAAAGCCTGAGTAAACGAGTCTAACCTAATATAACGGTTATCCACAAACCCATAAGGAAAGCAGCCTTATACTGAGTCAGACCGAACTGGCAGTAGCTCTTCAGCCTTTCCTGGAAAGGTTTATTTCCCCCCGTTTTCTTAATTTTTTATTTAAAAGATTGCTAGTCTTTTAAAACAAAACCCCTGCATTGACCCTGAGCCACTGTGTTCCCCTTTAGAAACGATAGCGCAACATTTGTAACGAAAGTTCTCTTTTTTACAATACAGTGATAACTCGGGTTAAGTACTTAATTCGTTCCGGAGGTCCGTACTTAACCTGAAACTGTTCTTAACCTGAAGCACCACTTTAGCTAATGGAGCCTCCTGCTGCTGCCATGCCGCCGGAGCACGATTTCTGTACTCATCCTGAAGCAAAGTTCTTAACCTGAAGCACTATTTCTGGGTTAGCGGAGTTTGTAACATGAAGCATATGTAACCCGAGGTACCACAGTAAACTTTTATTGAAAGTTTTTCCGCGTAAGATACAATAAAAACCACACTGATCTAAGAAAGAAAAATAGAAAGGAAGGAAGTGGAGGAAAGGAAGAGAATAAAGAAGAAAAGAAAGGGGGGGAAGAGGAGGAAAAGGAAGAGAAGAAAGAAAGAAAGAAAGAGGAAAAGGAAAAGGAAAAGACAAAGTCCTCTATCAAAATTGAAGTTCTGATTTAAACAAGAGATGGCCCTTGTTGTTGTTGTGTTTGGTCGTGTCTGACTCTTCGTGACCCCCTGGACCAGAGCACGCCAGGCACTCCTGTCTTCCACTGCCTCCCGCAGTTTGGTCAAACTCATGCTGGTAGCTTCGAGAACACCGTCCCACCATCTCGTCCTCTGTCATCCCCTTCTCCTTGCGCCCTCCATCTTTCCCAACATCAGAGTCTTTTCCAGGGAGTCTTCTCTTCTTATGAGGTGGCCAAAGTATTGGAGCCTCAGCTTCAGGATCTGTCCTTCCAGTGAGCACTCAGGGCTGATTTCCTTCAGAATGGAGAGGTTGGATCTTCTTGCAGTCCATGGGACTCTCAAGAGTCTCCTCCAGCACCATCATTCAAAAGCATCCATTCTTCGGCGATCAGCCTTCTTTATGGTCCTGCTCTCACTTCCATACATCACTGCTGGGAAAACCAGAGGTGGCCCTTATACAGAGTCAAATCGTTGGTCCATCTAGCCTATGGTGGTTTGCAGTGGCTCTCCAGGATTTAAGGCAGGGAATTTTTCGGTCGGCAACCTGGCATTGGGAGATCTCCACGTGGTCACAATTCAAAAAAGCACACTTGGGGGATTTCTAGACCTGCAGATGCCACCGGGGACGGACCTTGGCTCCACCTGCGTGCCATGCAGGCCCTCTGCCCCACAGGTGTAGCACCAGGAAGCTGGCACGCGGCGAGGAGCAACCAGAACATTCGGTGTTTAACTGGCGACACTTTTCTCTCTCTCTTAGTCGCTGTTTTGTTTTCTTCTTAAACCCGTGCCTCTTTTAATTGCAAGCCGAGGACAGCTTCTGACCTGTGCAGACAGCTTGCCCCCATCCTTCTCGTGACATCCCCTTCTCTTGCAAGAGTACAAAAGCGTAGGTGTTCGTCATGTGTATTTTTTTTTTTAAAACAATCAACCCACCATCCTTCCAGAAATTGCTTCTTGCATGTTCATGATTCATTCTGGCTCGCGTCCGTTCAAAATTACCACTTCCACAGGCCGCGTGAACCAGTAGCGTGACACTTTTTTAAAAAAAACCTTTCTAAAGAACTATTTTCTGGCGCGGATTGGGCAAGGGGCTTTTTGCAGGCTCCGTTATGGCTTTTTTTTTGAGGGGTGGGGGAAGAAACGGCAGCAAGGAACAGTTCCTGTTAGGTTCCCAGAGGTTGTGGCAAAAGTTGTTGTTTACTATTATTAATAACAACAACAACGACAGAAAGATGCCACCCTGAGAGCAGCTGTTTGGGTCTGGAACGGAAGCTTCGAAAGTTCCCTTTTCAAGCCAGCCTTCGCCGGCAACACCCCAGGGGCCCGCCTTCTAAATTTAGCATTTATTTGGTTTGCTCTTTTCCCAGGGGGTGGGGGTGGTTGTTGGCGGGGAGGGGAAACACAACTTTTAAAACATTAAAACTTAACACGGGCCTAAGCCGGGTTGGGTTTGGAGCGCTGGGAAGAGAAGCCAGCCTCGCTTTTGGGCCCCCGGCCCCAAACCCCCTTTCTGTATCCTTTTGTTTACAGTGGCTCTGTGGTTTAAATTACACGACATACAGTAATTCTGCTGTCATTGCCAGTAATTTCACTGACTTACCAGGCAGGCTTCATTTCCTGAAAGTCAGCCGGGCTGGACTTAGAGGAAGACTGCACCCTCCTCTTCGTGACTAAACCAATCCGATCGCAGTGGGGGGGTGGGCTGGGGTGGAGGGAAGAGACCGGCTTTTTCTGCCAGGCTGCCTTCATCAGACAAGCCTCTTCTTCCTCCTCCTCCTCTTCTTCTTTTTGGCGCCCTCCCTTTCTGTAATTCCGTGCCAATTCTTTAGACAATTTAAAAACAAAAAAACCCCAACTTTCCAATGCTCCTCTCCTGACAAGCCCGCTGTCATGAGGCAAGACTCATCGCCCTTGGGTGCCGAGAAAGTCCGCTTTTCCTCTTTGCCAGGGACCAGCTCGCCTCGCCTCGCCTTCCATGCCGGCTTAATATGTCCCAGATGCAGTTCTGGCTCAAGTTTGCGTCGCTCTTCAAGGTAACTTTTTGAAAAACATTTTTTTAAAAAACTGTGTTACGTTTTTACAAACATACACACCTTTTTCTGTTTGCATTTGGAGCCCCGCTTTGCATTCTTGGCATTTCAGAGTCGCGGGCGCTTTGAACTCTGTGGTGTCTTAAATTTCAGGTGTTTCCCTCCCCTCCTCCAGGGTCCTTTGCTTGGGGGGGGGCAGGAGGGAATCAGCCAAACAGCGGCAATTGATCAGACGGTTGCAAAGTCCACAGAACTTTTTATGGAAAGATTGGTGGTGGGCTCTCTCTCTCTCTCTCTCTCTGTGTCTATGTGTTCTGTGCCACGGCAGCGTTCGAGGAAGCAAGAACGGGATATTTTACGGAGAAAAACCCATTTGTCAGGGTGAGGTTTGGAGAGACGGTTGGGAAGGGGGCCTTCTGTAGTCTGCAAAAGTGCACAGGGGTGGGTCTGCGCAGCTTTGACAACCGGCTCTCCAAAGAGCCTGTGCTTTGAGAAAAAGTTTTTCAGCCCTGAGAGCGGAGAGGGGAGCAGCTGCCAGCCTCAGATGTTTTTCGCTCCGCAGGTATTTCCCTGCCTTCCGACAACCAGCCGCCAAGAGCCCGACTTGCACAATTACAATGCAACCACCCCCAGCCGCTTGATTTCTCTCGACTTGCAAGACTTTAGAGACTTAACTTTCAGGGGTCTCGGCAACGGGTACAGCTGGGAAACAGGGCAGGGTTAGGGGGACCTGGAAAAGAAAAACCTCTTGATTTGGCTGTTCAGTCATCTTCCAATAATCTGCAACCTGTCTTTTATCTGGAGGGTGTGTGTGTGTGTGTGTGTGTGTGTGTGTGTGTTTTAAACCGGTCTCCAGACATTGCCTTCTGCCTCCTTGCTGTAATTTATTTCTCAATTAAGTTTGCTTCCTGCTTTTCCTCCCATTTCTGGGAAGCGCCGTTTGTGAGGATTTCCCCCCAGCCTATTATTATTATATTATCAGCCTTGTGAGATTTGGTAGCCTTGCGGGTTGTACGTGTTTTGATCCGGGGTTCCCGGGTCCTGCAAGCAAGATGTGAAACGTAGAGAGCCCTGTTAAAACCTAACACAGCCTTTCGCAAACTCGGGTCTCCAGCTGGACTACAACTCCCATCCCTCACAGCTACAAGGATCAGTGAGGGGTGATGGGAGTTGTAGTCCGACAGCATCTGGCTGGAGTTGGAGAGAGGCTTGGATCCAGACCCTGGCGTGCTTAGAGTAGACCTTTTGTAACTAATGGGGCTTAGGTTACTCGGGAACTAACGGAAGTCCTATTGATTTCATTTTGCCCGCTCCACACATGGCAAAGACCGGATCCAGCCTAATAATGCCTTTCGCACTTTGAAAGTGCTGGACTAGGATAGCAGCCAGTGGTCAGGAGTTCAGGTTGGATCCAGCAGCCTCTTCTGGTGGGTTCAAATCCTGCGGCCATTGCTTCCTCTCCCCCTGACTCAGAGGGCAGTTGCAAGGGTGAAGTGGTTCGCGTCCCTTAGGAGGACGCAGGAAAGTTTGCGGTGAGGCTGAGAGTATTCCCGCTAGTGAGATGCAACTCTTGACGAAATCAAGCAAAGATGTCTGTTTCTATTAGTTATTACCAAACTTTTTTTTTCTTATCCTGTTAGGTGCTCAGCACAGCTTGACTGGAAGTGAACAAAAAACTAATTGGGACAAACTAGGGCTTAAAATGCAAATTAGATTCGCTTCTTAGTGGGGGGGGGCAGTGATTCAGTTTTTGAAAACACACCAGTCTCCGCAGACAGCAAATGAGGTGTTCTGTGTGACCCAGAGGCTGCCGTAGCCCCACACATCCCAGAACGGCAGCTTCTGCTTTTAGCGTTCCCCTATTTCGGCTTTCTCTAGGCTGGTGGTGTGTGAAGTTCCTGGTCTTCCCCCCCACAACGTAGCGCAGTTACGGAATGCTGTATTTTGAATGTGGACACGGGCAGGACCATGAGGAAATGTACTTATACTTAATAAGCCTGCCTCTCATCTCCACGTTGTGGCATGGCTGTTGTGGCATGGCTGCAGTCGATCAACCAACGTTCCTTGGACAGATCGTGAATGCATTTCCTGCAATAAAGTCCTCATTCCTGCAGGGGATATCTAAACCATCTCGCTTGCAAAGGATGCTGCCAACTTGAAAGGCTTTAAAAGGAGGATTAGGCAAATTCATGGCGGGAGGGGGAGGCTGTTAATAGCTGCTAACTCTCACAGTTGTGCTCTCTGCCTAGCTGCAGTAAATTCTTCCCCCCCAGTTGCTAGAAACCGCAGGAGGCGAGAGTTGAGAGTTGCTCTTGTGCTCAAATCATAGAACTGTAGAATTGGAAGGGACATCCAGGGCTCATCCAGTCCAACCCCCTGCAATGCGGGAATCTCAACTAAAGCATGGCCTGACAGATGGCCACCCAACCTCTGCTTAGAAACCTCCGAGGAAGGAGAGTCCACCTCTCGTGGGAGTCTGTTCCACTGCCGAACAGCTCTTACTGTCAGAAAGTTTTTTTCTGAATGTTGAGCTGAAATCTCCTTGTAACTTGAAGCCATTGGTTTGAGCCTAACCCTCCAGAGAGGAGAAAACAAGCTGGCTCCCTCTTCCATATGACAGCCCTTCAGATATTTGAAGATGGCTCTCATATCTCCTCTCAGTCTCCTCTTTCCCAGGCTAAACATACCCAGCTCCTTCAAATATTCCTCTTCAGGCTTAGTTTCCAGACCCTTGATCATCTCGGTTGCCCTCCTCTGCCCACCTTCCAGCTTGTCAACATCATTCATAAACCGTGATGCCCAGAATTGGACGCAGTATTCCAGGTGTGGTCTGACCAAGGCAGAATAGAGCAAGACTATGACTTCCCTTGATCTGGACACTAGACTTCTGTTGATGCAGCCTAGAATAGTGTTACCTGGTTTTTTTTTGCTGCTGCATCATCACACTGTTGGCTCCTTTTTACATGTACCGCTTGCGGGTTGGGGGGGGGGAATTGCCCCGATCCAGCAGGCCCTTCTTCGGTTTGCTTTGGGTGGAGATGTGGCAGGAGAATGCTTTGGGCTGAAAACTCTGCTCAATCCCTGCTTGTGCGCCTTTCCCCCATCTCACACTGGAGAGCCAGCGTGGTGTAGTGGTTAAGAGCGGTAGTCTCGTAATCTGGGGAACCAGGTTCGATTCCCCGCTCCTCCACCTGCAGCTGCTGGGTGACCTTGGGCCAGTCACACTTCTCTGAAGTCTCTCAGCCCCACTCACCTCACAGGGTGTTTGTTGTGGGGGAGGAAGGGAAAGGAGAATGTGAGCCGCTTTGAGACTCCTTCGGGTAGTGATAAAGCGGGATATCAATTCCAAACTCTTCTTCATCGGTCATCTCAAACTTTGGTCCACTGCAGCAAAGCCTTTCCTCTTTCGCCAGCCTTCCGCTTTTCCCGCAGTCTCTCCGTTGCTCAAGGTGCAGAATATCAGGGCATTATTGCCTTGCGTGGAAAGCACAACAGGGAAGGTTTTTAACAACTGCTGCTGCCAGACCCCGCCGCCTGAATCCTCTTCTGAACATACTGCAGGGTTAGGTTGTAGATGTTGTTTGGACGTCCAGCGGCCAGCAGGCTCAGTGGTCAAGGACGCTGGTAGCTGGACTCCCAGTCTTCAGAAACTCAGATATATATGTTAATCACCCGATGGCATCTTAAACCTAAGTTAAAGTCACCATGGAATGTCTAGACGCCTCTCTCTCTCATTTTTATTACATTTTCTGTTTTACAATTTAGAATACTTATTTAAACATCCTTAAAATATCAGTGACTTCCCTTCTTCTCTTTCCATGGTTCATTTTGCATACCATAAATCCCTACATATTTTACATAAACTAAACCATTCAGTATTCCATTATTGCATCCGTCAAAGCTTAATTTACACTGCTGAATTTATCTTAATGCTGCCAACCTTTTCAAGTGTGCACAATTTCCCCCCATACATTCAATAAACATTTTCCAACCTTCTCTAAACGTATGTTCTTCTATATGTGCTAAGTCTGCAAGCTGCGCGTATTCCATCAGCTTAAGTTGCCATCCTTCTTTGGTTGGGGACATTTTGCTTATTTATTTACCTACTTAATTCATAGGGCTTCCCTATAGCAGAAGTGCTCTAGGAAGCCAGTGGGGTGTAGTGGTTCGAGTGTTAGACAATGACCTGGGGGATCAGGGTTTGAACCTCCACTCCATCAGGAATCTTGCGGGGTGACCTTGCCTGCCTTGATCTACGTCAGACTTCCTCGGCCCTCCAGATGTTTTGAGACTACAATTCCCATCATCCCTGACCAGTGGTCCTGCTAGCTAGGGATCGTGGGAGTTGTAGGCCAAAAACATCAGGAGGGCCGAGGTTGAGGAAGCCTCATCTACGTCCTACACCCTGTCTAAACATGCTAGCTCTTTTAGGGTTTTTTTTTTAATTGGGTTTCTGGTTTTGTTTTGATTTTATGTGTTTTATATTTTAGGTGAACCGCCCTGAGACCTTTGGGTATAGGGTGGTATACAAATTAAATAAATAAAAAGAATAATAATTGCTTCTCCACACCCCGGCCCAACTCCCTGCAGATTATTCTCGCCGTAGTTTGGTCCACCTAAGCCCGGAGTGGCTGTAGCAGAATGGAATAGCCCCTGTTTCCCCGAGTCTGAATGTCCGTCATCCCCAGGTGGAGCAGAGGAAAACCATGGAGAGCTCTCTGCCGGTCTGTGTAGACCAGTTGTCTTCAACCTGGGTGGAGGTTGGTCCCCAGGTGTGGGCAAGACTATAAGTGCCATCATCCACAGCCAGCTTTGCCTAGGATGATGGGCTTTGTAGTCCGCCTGCTTCTGGAGACCCTTCAGGTTGAAAAACACTGGTGAGCGGGACAGATCCAGCGGTCTGACTCGGTGTAAAGCGACTTGCGGTTCAGATCGGCTCTTTTATGGCCCACGGGGGCTAGAACGTTGCTTTGCTTCTGGGCGAAGGCTGGACGCCCACGATAGCTTGCCAGCTTCCTGTTTCATCTCCCACCTCCCACCTGTTAGGCTGCTCCTGAAATGTTCCTACAAGCACTCAGTGAGGCTACTCGAGAGTAAGCAGGGTAGATCCGACAGGCCAGTTGGACAGGAATACCCAGTAAAATGGGTGTGTTCGGGAATGAGTGTTTTTTTATTTTTATTGTTCCTCTTCTGATTTTCCACATTCCTAGGGTGGTTTTTTATCTTACGAAACAATGCCTTCTGATTCCTTTGTACCTGGGCAAAGTCCCCTTGTTTTTTAACCTCCTGTTCCTGGGGACTTGCCCAGACAGCAACGGCCCCGTGTGTGTGTGTGTGTTGTGTTGTGTGTGTGTGTGTGTGTGTGTGTGAGAGAGAGAGAGAGAGAGAGAGAGAGATCTAGCACAACACAACTAGAAGGGTAGTGATCCGGAAGCTTGCAATAACACGCCAAGCAATTTATATTTTTACACTGCCTTTCAGGACTCTGGGCAGGTTGCACAGATTAAAATGACGCAGGCAAAATACCCGAAGCTAAAAACGGACGGAAGGCAGTGGTTAAAAAAAGCAAATTAAGCTCTTAACTAGAATTAAAACAATTTAAATAAACCCAACTACATTAAAATGCAGATAATAAAAACACCTTCTTTCCTGAAGAAGGAAAAAAGTAGTAGTCTTGTTGGAATAGAACAAGAAGGGCTAGCAAGGAAGGAGCCAGCTTTGCTCATCTATGAAGGCAATTCCCGAGTTCAGATAGGCAAACTAACTTGTCGGTCTTATGGGGAAACCCATTCTCAAGCATCTCAACCTGCCAAAACCTCTAAGTTTCCACTAAACGCAGCAAGGGTTCTGTCCCACCTTACAAGGTGGTGCTGTGGTCTAAACCACTGAACCTCTTGGGCTTGCTGATCGGAAGGTCGGCAGTTCGAATCCCCGTGATGGAGTGAGCTCCCATTGCTCCGTCCCAGCTCCTGCCAGCCTAGCAGTTCGGAAGCACACCAGCGCGAGTAGATAAATAGGTACTTCTGCGGCGGGAAGGTAAACAGCGTTTCCATGCGCTCTGGTTTCCATCACGGTGTCCCGTTGCGCCAGAAGCGGTTTAGTCCTGCTGGTCACATGACCCTTTAAGCCATGGGTAGGCAAACTAAGGCCCGGGCACCGGATCCGGCCCAATCGCCTTCTCAATCCGACCCACAGAGGGTCCGGGAATCAGCGTGTTTTTACCTGAGTAGAATGTGTCCTTTTATTTAAAAGGCATCTCTGGGTTATTTGTGGGGCCTGTCTGGTGTTTTTACACGAGTTGAATGTGTGCTTTTATTTAAAATGCATTTCTGGGTTATTTGTGGGGCATAGGAATTCATTTTGTTTTGTTTTTCTAAATACTGTAGTAGTAGTAATAGTGATAATAATAATCATCATCATCGACATGATCATCATCATAAATTTTTACCCCATCCATCTGGCTGGGTCTCCCCAGCCACTCTGGGCAGCTCCCAACAGAATAAAAACGTGATAAAACATCAAACATTAAAAACTTCCCTAAACCAGGCTGCCTTCGGGTGTCTTCTAAAAGTCAGATAGTTGTTTATTTCACAGGGTGGGCGCCACTACCGAGAAGGCCCTTGTCTGGGAATCGGGCAGAAATAGCACCTGGGCGGATTTTTGCTGAATCGGCAAAATGTATGGGAAAACTCGGGTGTATGTCAAGTAGGGCGATTGAAGAAAAAAAATCAAAGAAAGGCGCCCCCCCCCCGTTTTGGGGGGTGGTGGAAGAGATATTCCCCACCAAAAAGCTTAACAACTTTCATCTATTTATCACTTTTGCAAATATGGCAACGCGAGGAATTCCTGCGGCAGTAAAACCAGTGGCACATTTTGGAAAGCTCAGCAGGGTCCGGGATGGTTCCTGATTGGACGGGGGACCTCATGCTGAGATTTCCTACATTGCAGGGGGTTGGACTAGATGGCCCTCGGGGGGCCCTCCCAAGTCCCAGAAAGAAGCAGGATATGGCTGTGCTTCAGTGGTGGAACCTGCGCTTTGCAGGCTGGAGTCTGGCAGGTTCATTCGCAAGCACCTTCCGTCAAAGAAGTTCTCTGTTGTGATGCGTGAAGGTCTCTGGATTAGTATTTTGAAAGAGAGGGGTGTGCACGTGTAATTCGGAAAGCTGCTCCTTTTCTCTGTGTGTGTGTGTCTTGGGAGGCTTGTCGCTGCTGGCTTTTTGCATCTTCATTTCAGGTCTTGTGATTGATGTGGAAATCGTTCAGCTTGGTTGCGTGCTATTCAGTACTTCCTTTGTTATTTACAGCTGATTTGGCCAGGTTGCTGCTGTGCGCTTTTTCATGTTGTAAGCTGCCTTGAGCATGGTTTGAAATTCTGGAAAGGTGGCATGCAAATGAAATTATTTCTCTCTGTGTGTGTACAAACACACACCAGACTTCAGGCTCGTGAATTCCCCCCTCTCCCCTTAAATTAAAAAAGTTAAAGGGACTCCTCACCATTAGGTCCAGTTGTGGCCGACTCTGGGGTTGCGGTGCTCATCTCACTTTACTGGCCGAGGGAGCCGGCGTACAGCTTCCGGGTCATGTGGCCAGCAGGACTGAGCCACTTCTGGCGAACCAGAGCACGGAAACGCCATTTACCTTCCCGCCGGAGTGGTACCTATTTATCTACTTGCACTTTGAGGTGCTTTCGAACTGCTAGGTTGGCAGGAGCAGGGACCGAGCAACGGGAGCTCACCCCATCGTTGCGGGGATTCGAACTGCCGACCTTCTGATCGGCAAGTCCTAGGCTCTGTGGTTTAACCCACAGCGCCACCCGCATCCCTGGGCAACTATTTAGGGAGACCCTAAAATGGCAGGTTGGGGTAGGGTGGAGACGAGCTGCTTTGAGCATGTACTGCCTTGAGCTTCCTGCAGTCAATCAGAATCTGTGCTTTGGTTTCCGAATGTTTTGGAAGTCGAACGGCCTTCCGGAACGGATTCTGTTTGACTTCCGATGTACCACTGTATAAAGCAGTCATAGGCAAACTCGGCCCTCCAGATACTATGGGACTACAACTCCCATCATCCCTAGCTAACAGGACCAGTGGTCAGGGATGATGGGAGCTGTAGTCCCAAAACATCTGGAGGGCCGAGGTTGCCTATGCTGGGAGCTGGGCATGTTTAGCCTGGAGAAGAGGAGGTTAAGGGGTGATATGATAGCCATGTTCAAATATATAAAAGGATGTCACATAGAGGAGGGAGAAAGGTTGTTTTCTGCTGCTCCAGAGAAGCGGACACGGAGCAATGGATCCAAACTACAAGAAAGAAGATTCCACCTAAACATTAGGAAGAACTTCCTGACAGTAAGAGCTGTTTGACAGTGGAATTTGCTGCCAAGGAGTGTGGTGGAGTCTCCTCCTTTGGAGGTCTTTAAGCAGAGGCTTGACAACCATATGTCAGGAGTGCTCTGATGGTGTTTCCTGCTTGGCAGGGGGTTGGACTCGATGGCCCTTGTGGTCTCTTCCAACTCTAGGATTCTATGATTCTATGGTATAAAGGTTATTCACAAACCCATAAGTGAACACAGGAAAGTTACCTTATACTGAGTCAGACTGGCAGTAACTCTCCAGCCTTGCCTGGAAAGGTCCCCCCCCCCCTTCTTAATTTTTCATTTAAAAGATTGATAGTCTTTTAAAACAAAACCTCTGGATTGAACCTGAGCCGCTGTGTTCCCCTTTAGAAACAGCAGCACAAGATTCATAACGAAAGTTTTTTTTTTTTTTACAATCAACTTTTATTGAAAGTTTTCCACGTGAGATACAGTAAAAACCACACTGATCTAAGAAAGGGAAACAGAAAGAAAGAGGAGGAAAGGAAGAGAATAAAGAAAAGAAAGAAAAAGAGGAAAAGGAAATGACAAAGTCCTCTATCAAAACTGAAGTTCTAATTTACACAGGAGGTGGCTCTTATACAGAGACAAATCGTTGGATCCATCTAGCCTATGCTGGTTTGCAGTGGCTCTCCAAGATTTAAGGCAGGGAATTGTTCGGTTGCCAACCTGTTCGGTCGCAATTCAAAAAAGCGCACTTAGGGTATTTCTAGACCTGCAGATGCCACCGGGGACGGACCCTGGCTCCTTCTGCATGCCGGGCGGGTCCTCTGCCCCACAGGTGTAGCACCAGGAAGCTGGCACGCGACGAGGAACAACCAGAACATCCGGCATTTAACTGGCGGCACTTCTTTCTTTCTTAGTTGCTGTTTAGTTTTCTTTTTAAACCCGTGCCTCTTCTAATTGCAAGCCGAGGGCAGCTTCTGACCTGTGCAAACAGCAGGCCCCGATCCTTCTCTTGACATCCCCTTCTTTTGCAGATACAGAGCCTCCTACGCTCCCATCTAATTCTATCGGCCAGATATTGCTGTTATTTATTAAATTTATAGACCGCTCTCCATCTGTAGGTCTCAGGGTGGTTCACAACATTTAGGGTGGGGGTATCTGGGTGGCGCTGTGGGTTAAACCACAGATCCTAGGACTTGCCGATCAGAAGGTCGGCGGTTCGAATCCCCACGACGGGGTGAGCTCCCGTTGCTCGGTCCCTGCCCCTGCCCACCTAGCAGTTCGAAAGCATGCCAAAGTGCAAGTAGATAAATAGGTACCGCTCCGGCGGGAAGGTAAACGGCGTTTCCATGTGTGCTCTGGTACGCCAGAAGCAGCTTAGTCATGCTGGCCACATGACCCGGAAGCTGTACGCCGGCTCCCTCGGCCAGTAAAGCGAGATGAGCGCCGCAACCCCAGAGTCGGCCACGACTGGACCTAATGGTCAGGGGTCCCTTTACCTTTATCCTGGAATAATTAGCAGATGATAAGTAAAAAACAGTCTCCGAAAACACTATTAACAAAGCAGCGATCCTGCTTGGGAGGTTTTTAAGCAGAGGTTGGGTAGCTGTCAAGGAGTATTGAGTTGCGGTTCATGCATTGCTGGGGGTTGATCTAGATGAGCTCTGGCAATCCCTCCCAACACTACGAGTAGTCTGTGATTCAGTGTTCTGGTGGGTGCCAGGGTGGCACAGCTGTATTTCACGATCCACTCTCTCTCTATGAAAAGGATCTAGGAGTCTTGGTTGACCACAAACTTGACATGAGCCAACAGTGTGACGCGGCAGCTAAAAAAGCCAATGCAATTCTGGGCTGCATCAATAGGAGTATAGCATCTAGATCAAGGGAAGTAATAGTGCCACTGTATTCTGCTCTGGTCAGACCTCACCTGGAGTACTGTGTCCCGTTCTGGGCACCACAGTTCAAGAAGGACACTGACAAACTGGAACGTGTCCAGAGGAGGGCAACCAAAATGGTCAAAGGCCTGGAAACGGCTAAGGGAGCTGGGCATGTTTAGCCTGGAGAAGAGGAGGCTAAGGGGTGATATGATAGCCATGTTCAAATATATAAAAGAATGTCACATAGAGGAGGGAGAAAGGTTGTTTTCTGCTGCTCCAGAGAAGCGGACACGGAGCAATGGATCCAAACTACAAGAAAGAAGATTCCACCTAAACATTAGGAAGAACTTCCTGACAGTAAGAGCTGTTTGACAGTGGAATTTGCTGCCAAGGAGTGTGGTGGAGTCTCCTCCTTTGGAGGTCTTTAAGCAGAGGCTTGACAACCATATGTCAGGAGTGCTCTGATGGTGTTTCCTGCTTGGCAGGGGGTTGGACTCGATGGCCCTTGTGGTCTCTTCCAACTCTATGATTCTATGATTCTCTCTCTCTCTCTCTCCAGGACTCTACGTTCCCCACCGATCTCTCCAGCAACTCCCTCTTCTCCTCCCCGGCCGACTCCCTCTCGGACATCGCCGACGCTCAGGAATTCCTCCCCGCCGACAGCCTCAGCCGCGTGCCGACGATATGGGACATCACCCCGCAGCAGAACCAAATAGAGGTCCGTCCCTGGCCTTCCCACCCATCGCTCTGTCGCAATGCCTTCCCGTAAACTTCACACAATCTCCTGCCATAATTGGCAGCGGTGCTCCTAACTTCCTTTCCACCATTGCCCTGTCTGGTGAAACCAGGCGCTTTCAGACTTGCCCGTACGAGCGGCACCGATGGGTGGGCCAATTAACCAGCCCCAGCTGATAGGAACAAAACCCGCAGCTACCTGCGGGCTTGACGCCGCTGGGCTTTGAAACGCACAAAACTTCCCCCGCTTTTCTCTCCAGCTTCCTGTTGGTAATTGTGACTCAGGCTTCCAGTAATGGAAGAGGCTTTTTTAAAAAGAGAGAGAGAGAAAGGAAGAAAGCCACCCTTTTTTAAAAAAGGGAAATAATTGCAGTGTGTTTGTGCCTGCCTGATCTTCCCATATTTCACTTCTGCTTCAGGAATGCCTCGCAAACCTCTCTTTTCTCAAAGCCGTTTTATAGCCATTTGGCTTCTGCAAAGTCTAAGGAAAAGGCACTTCGGTCTGGAATCTTTGTAGTTGTTATGGGTGTGTTTGTGTGTCTAGGGAGGGCTTGGGAGATGAAAATTCCCCGGTTGACATTGATTACCCAAAACCAAGGGTGAAGGAGCACAGTTAGGTCGGTCACATCATCGCGGACTAGAAACCAGATAGATGCACAATCTCTCTCTTTAAGACGCAATTACTACTTGGCTACTTGACTACTAGGGACCGCTTACTAGCGGGAAGGTAAACGGCGTTTCCATGTGCGGCTCTGGCTCGCCAGAGCAGCGATGTCACGCTGGCCACGTGACCCGGAAGTGTCTGCGGACAGCGCTGGCTCCCGGCCTATAGAGTGAGATGGGCGCACAACCCTATAGTCTGTCAAGACTGGCCCGTACGGGCAGGGGTACCTTTACCTTTACTACTTGGCCCAAAAATGTTGGGAGTAGTAATAATAATAATAATAATAATAATAATTATTATTATTATTATTTATTATTTATACCCCGCCCACCTGGCTGGGCTTCCCCAGCCACTCTGGGCGGCTTCCAAAAAAAATATTAAAATACTGTACTACATCTATTATTAAAAGCCTCCCTAAACAGGGCTGCCTTCAGATGTCTTCTAAAAGTCTGGTAGTTGTTGTTCTCTTTGACAACTGGTGGGAGGGCGTTCTACAGGGCGGGCGCCACTACCAAGAAGGCCCTCTGCCTGGTTCCCTGTCACTTGGCTTCTCGCAGTGAGGAAACCGCCAGAAGGCCCTCGGCGCTGGACCTCAGTGTCCGGGTAGAACGATGTGGGTGGAGACGCTCCTTCAGGGATACTGGACCGAGGCCGTTTAGGGCTTTCAAGGTCAGCACCAGCACTTTGAATTGTGCTTGGAAACGTACTGGGAGCCAATGTAGGTCTTTCAGGACCAGTGTTATATGCTCTCGGCGGCCGCTCCCAGTCACCAGTCTAGCTGCCGCATTCTGGATTAGTTGTAGTTTCCAGGTCACCTTCAAAGGTAAGGCGACGAGGAAGGAAGAATTGGAGTTTAAGAATAAGCAGTCATCATTACAGTGGTACCTTGGTAGTCGAACGGCTTGGCTCCCGTACAAATCTTCTCCCAAACGCCACAAACCTGAAAGTGAGTGTTCCGATTGGCGAACGTTTTTCGGAAGCCGAACGTCCGACACAGCTTCCGATTGAGCGCAGGAAGATCCTGCAGCCAATCAGAAGCTGCGCCTTGGTTTTCGAACCGTTTCGGGAGTCGAACGCACTCCCAGAACGGATTAAGTTCGAGAACCAAGGTACCACTGTATTAGTAATAATAAATAATAATCGAAAGAAATGGAATGGGAAAGGAAGAGAACTAGTGAAGTGCGGGTTATAGCTGGATTTATTTTACATGATATCCTTATTTTATTGCTCGCCCTTCATCCTAAGTCAGGTCGAGGCAATCACAAAACTTTTATAATAATAATAATAATAACGGGTGGCACTGTGGGTTAAACCACAGAGCCTAGGGCTTGCCGATCAGAAGGTCGGCAGTTCGAATCCCCTTCATGGGATGAACTCCCATTGTCCGGTCCCTGCTCCTGCCAATCTAGCAGTTCGAAAGCACCTCAAAGTGCAAGTAGATAAATAGGTACCGCTCTGGCGGGAAGGTAAACAGCATTTCCGTGCACTGCTCTGGTTCGCCAGAAGCGGCTTAGTCCTGCTGGCCACATGACCTGGAAGCTGTACGCCGGCTCCCTCGGCCAATAAAGCGAGATGAGCGCCCAACCCCAGAGTCAGCCACGACTGGACCTAATGGTCAGGGGTCCCTTTACCTAACAACAACAATAATAACAATAACAACATCAGCATCAACAATAATACTTATTTATACTCCGCCCATCTGGCTGGGGTTCCCCAGTCACTCTGGGCGGCTTCGAACAAAATATTAAACATTAACAGCTTCCCTAAACAGGGCTGCCTTCAGATGTCTTTTAAAAGTCGGATAGTTGTTTTTCTCTTTGACATCTGGTGGGAGGGCATTCCACAGGGCGGGTGCCACTACCAAGAAGGCCCTCTGCCTTGTTCCCTGTAACTTGGCTTCTCACAGCGAGGGAACCACCAGAAGGCCCTTGGCACACTCCTCTGTTGTCCCCTGAGACGAACGAATGCTGACTGGTATCTCCATTTGGCCGGCCCCTCCAGCTTCCTTAAGCAGGTCAGCGGAAGAGATCATTTATTGCATTTATCTCCCACAACAACAGCAAAAATCTTTCAATTTAGGACAACGAATAAGAGAAGCGCTATCCCTATTGCATCTCCAACAGTCAGGTACCTTATATAGCCATTTTTAAAACCAACGTAATGGGGTCCAGTGTATTCTAAATATTATTTTTTGTTGCATGGGCCTCAATTTAAGGTCCGGGGACACCCTTGTAATAGCAGCGAAAACAGTTTCCCAAGCCTCATATTTTTATTCTTCTCCTGTCTTTCTTCCTCAGCGATTGCCTCCAGATTTGGAAGGCTTAGAAGGGCTACAGGGCATTGACAGTCACCTCGCAGCGGCTCCTCAAGATACCTCTCTTCTTTCCACCGTTCAGGTGAGGGGCGGTTTTCTGCAGGGTCTTGGAGACTCATTTCAAGCCACTGTTTTTTCCAGAACCGATGAATGCCATAATAGACTCTGTTCTGATGCCACATTTTAGAACAGTACCTACACACAGCTGAGCGCATCAGGCTTGCCTTACTGGCTCACAGCCATATATTTGTACCATTCCCATTAGTCTGCTTTTATTAATCCCAGTCCTGTGAACTTTGGTAATACTTCCTTGAGCAGCAATCCGTTCAACTTTGCGTTAATCCAGCGGTTCTCAACCTGTGTGTCCACAGATGTTGTTGGACTACAACTCCCATCATCCCTGAGCTCTGGCCTTGCTAGCTAGGGATGATGGGAGTTGTAGTCCAACAACATCTGGGGACCCACAGGTTGAGAAAGGCTGCGTTAAGGCAGCGTAAATGATTTGGAGGCGATGTGGAAGGTGTTTGTAGAATTTGTACTGTTAAAACGGAAAGGGGTCAAACCATCGCAAGAGGTGTTGAAATTGTGGGAGGTTGGATAGTTACAATGGAATCGTATTTATTTATGATTATTACTTTGTCAAAATAGGGACTAGGGTGGCGCTGTGGGTTAAACCACAGAGCCTAGGGTTTGCCGATCAGAAGGTCGGCAGTTCGAATCCCCGCAACTGGGTGAGCTCCCGTTGCTCAGTCCCTGCTCCTGCCAACCTAGCAGTTCGAAAGCACGTCAAAGTGCAAGTAGATAAATAGGTACCGCTCCGGCGGGAAGGTAAACGGCGTTTCCGTGCGCTGCTCTGGTTCGCCAGAAGCGGCTTAGTCATGCTGGCCACATGACCCAGAAGCTGTACGCCGGCTCCCTTGGCCAGTAAAGCGAGATGAGCGCCGCAACCCCAGAGTCGGCCACGACTGGACCTAATGGTCAGGGGTCCCTTTACCTTTTATGTATACTAAGAACCCCAGGTGAAACAGGCCATTCCCCAAATTACTTTGATGATGGGCTTGAAAATGGGAGAGGTTAATAGGCACTCTTATACCCGGCTTGCTTGGAAGTTTGCATGGGTGCCTTTCGTTATTTGCATGTGCCGAGAAAAACAGTGCGAGGTTTTACTGAGCTTTAAACGTATTTTCACTCTGCGGTGATCAACAGCAAAACCATCTCCTTACAAGACACGGCACAAATGGAAAAAGGAGTTGGGTTCAGAGGAGGAGGGGAGGAAAATAAAAAAAGCAAGCTCAGGTGCTTGTCTCTGATTTCAGAGTTGTCTTTTAACAACCATTGATTGATTTGGTTTGTCGTGCTTCTAGGCTGCTTTTCATTCAAAGAAATCTCAAAAGCGGCTCACAAACAATGAATAAGGATAACATAGTAAAACAGAATGGCTCAGTTGGTAGAGCGTGAGACTGGATCTCAGGGTTGTGAGTTCGAGCCCAGCATTGGGCAAAAGATTCCTGCATTGCAGGGGGTTGGACTAGATGGCCCTTGCGTTCCCTCCCAACTCTATACAGTTCTAGGATTCTATGAAATACAGAATGAATCACATAATATAATTCACGTCGCCGATAAAACAATTACAATATATAAAACACTGCGAATGAAACAGGAACTGAGCAATACATTACAGTAGTACCTCGAGTTACATACGCTTCAGGTTACATATGCCTCAGGTTACAGACTCTGCTAACCCAGAAATAGTGCTTCAGGTTAAGAACTTTGCTTCAGGATGAGAACAGAAATCGTGCTCCGGCAGTGCGGCAGCAGCAGGAGGCCCCATTAGCTAAAGTGGTGCTTCAGGTTAAGAACAGTTTCAGGTTAAGAACGGACCTCCGGAACAAATTAAGTACTTAACCAGAGGTACCACTGTACAGCAAAACCCCATGTTACAAGATCGACAGATCAATACGGCATTTATAATCTGCGAAACAGTACAGTGGTACCTCGCAAGACGAATGCCTCGCAAGACGGAAAACTCGCAAGACGAAAGGGTTTTTTGTTTTTTGAGCTGCTTCGCAAGACGATTTTCCCTATGGGCTTGCTTCGCAAGACGGAAACGTCTTGCAAGTTTGTTTCCTTTTTCTTAACACCGTTAATACAGTTGCGACTTGACTTCGAGGAGCAACTCATAGAACGCGGTGTGGTAGCCTTTTTTGGGTTTTTGAAGACTTTGGTGATTTTTGAAGCTTTTCCAAAACTTTCCCGCAAGACGAAAAAAATCGCAAGACGACAAAACTCGCGGAACGAATTATTTTCGTCTTGCGAGGCACCACTGTATTAACAAGATGAACAAAATGGCAACTAAGAAAAACTCAGCTAAGCACCGCTAGGTTAATTGGTGACTGCTAGCCGCAATGGAAGCACATTCGCAGGCAGCGATGCTTTCGAATCCCAGTTGCTGGAAACTGCAGGAGGGGGGAGAGTCATTCTTGGGTTCGAATCCTGCTCACCGGGGTTTTCCATCGCCATGAGAGCAGGATGCCAGGGTTAGATGGGCTCTTCTTAACGCTCCTCCTGGCTTGCATTCCTTGGAAGGTGCCTGCTGAACATGTTTGTGACTCTCCCGTCCCCCCCCCCTTTCTGTTCCAGTCCCAAACTCAGGTAGAGGAGGAGGAAGAAGGGGACGACGACGAAGCGGAGGAGCTGGGCCACGCGGAGACGTATGCTGACTATATCCCTTCCAAATGTAAGAGGGGCGCGGGGCCCTTGCCTTGATAAATTGTATTTTAAAAGGGTTTGGTTTCTTTATCCCAGCCAAACAGGCTCCCAGAAGCAGCTCATGTAATATCAGAGTTGTGGCACAGCTAGCATGTTTATTATTATTATTAATTACAGTGGTACCTTGGTTCCCGGGGACGCGGGTGGCGCTGTGGTCTAAACCACTGAGCCTTGGGCTTGCTGATCAGAAGGTTGGCGGTTCAAATCCCCGCCATGGGGTGAGCTCCCGTTGCTCAGTCCCTGCTCCTGCCAACCTAGCAGTTCGAAAGCACGTCAAAGTGCAAGTAGATAAATAGGTACCGCTCCAGCGGGAAGGTAAACAGCATTTCCGTGCGCTGCTCTGGTTCGCCAGAAGCAGCTTAGTCCTGCTGGCCACATGACCTGGAAAATCTCTCTGCGGACAAAGGCCAGCTCCCTCGGCCAGTAAAGCGAGATGAGCACCGCAACCCCAGAGTCGTTTGCAACTGGACTTAACTGCCAGGGGTCCTTTACCTCATTTTACCTTGGTATTACAGTGGTACCTTGGGTTACATACGCTTCAGGTTACAGATTCCGCTAACCCAGAAATAGTACCTCGGATTAAGAACTTTGCTTCAGGTTGAGAATAGAAATCGTGCTCCGGCGGCACAGCGGCAGCAGGAGGCCCCATTAGCTAAAGTGGTGCTTCAGGTTAAGAACAGTTTCAGGTTAAGAACGGATCTCTGGAACGAATTAAGTACTTAACCCGAGGTACCACTGTATTATTATTATTATTAATCACCCTCCCTTATGCAAGTGGGGAAGGCCGCGATTAATTGCAAAAACACAGTGCTGCCACTGCAGGAAGCAGGCAGCAGGGGTGACAAACGTCAAAACAGCTGACAATCCCCCCCCTTTCACCTTTCCAGCCAAGCTGGGGAAGCAGCACCCCGACCGAGTGGTGGAGACGAGCACCCTCTCCAGCGTCCCCCCTCCGGACGTCACCTACATCCTCTCCCTCCCCGCCTCAACCGCTGACAACGGATTACTCTCTGCACTACAGCTGGAAGCGATTACCTACGCCTGCCAGGTATGCGGGAAGCGATTATTTAGGCCTCCCAGGTATGTTGGAGGCGGTTACTTAACGCCTGCCAGGTTTGCAGGAAGCCATGCCAGAGCTTTTTGAAGTTCCAGTTAGGTTTGTAATAGCGACGTAGGAAGCTGCGTTCACGATTGTCTGTGCTGACCGACACTGCTTTAGCCTGTTTAGATTTTATAATAATAATAATAATAATAATAATAAATTATTATTTATACCCCGCCCATCCGGCTGAGTTTCCCCAGCCACTCTGGGCGGCTCCCAATCAATTGTTAAAAACAGTACAGCGTTAAATATTAAAAACTTCCCCGAACAGGGCTGCCTTCAGATGTCTTTTAAAGATAGGATAGCTGCTTATTTCTTTCACATCTGCAGGGAGGGCGTTCCACAGGGAGGGTGCCACCACCGAGAAGGCCCTCTGTCTGGTTCCCTGCAATCTCACTTCTCTCAGTGAGGGAACCGCCAGAAGGCCCTCGGCGCTGGACCTCAGTGTCCAGGTAGAACGATGGGGGTGGAGACGCTCCTTCAGGTATACAGGACCGAGGCCATTTAGGGCTTTCAAGGTCAGCACCAACACTTTGAATTGTGCTCGGAAACGTCCTGGGAGCCAATGCAGATCTCTCAGGACCGATGTTATGTGGTCCCGGCAGCCGCTTCCAGTCACCAGTCTAGCTGCCGCAATTTTTAAAAATGCCCATAGCTGGTTTTTAATGACTGATGCTATGGGCCACTCTGCGAGAGGAAGCAACCGACAAATATAAATAAATGAACAGTAGCAGTATTCTGTGCTTCGTGCAGGAATAATTCCTCTGTTTAGAAGAGGCATTCTCTCTTGATCAGGAGAATCAGGAACTTGCACACCCCCCCCCCCAGATATAATTAGAGGGATTTAGAAGAGGCATTCTCTCCTGGGAGCAAGGAATGCCTCTCCTCCGATCAGAGACGGGGAAACATTAGCTTGCAGATACTTAATGGGCTAAGGATTTTATTTATGTTAAGTGATGAATTACCGTATTTTTTGCTCTATAAGGCTCACTTTTCCCCTCCTAAAAAGTAAGGGGAAATGTGTGTGCGTCTTATGGGGCCAATGCAGGCTGCGCAGCTATCCCAGAAGCCAGAACAGCAAGAGGGATTGCTGCTTTCCCTGCGCAGCGATCCCTCTTGCTGTTCTGGCTTCTGAGATTCAGAATATTTCTTTTCTTGTTTTCCTCCTCCAAAAACTAGGTGCGTCTTGTGGTCTGGTGCGTCTTATAGAGAGAAAAATACGGTAAATCTACGCTGCCTCCTGGGCTGGCAGAGTTTCCACCGCACCCCAGTTTGCGGGTGTCTTAGGGGACCCTAACAGATGTCAGTATGGAGTCTGGAGGTATCTGCAGTGGCGAGAAGGCATCTAAGTCCCAGATATCATAGAATCATAGAATCATAGAGTTGGAAGAGACCACAAGGGCCATCGAGTCCAACCCCCTGCCAAGCAGGAAACACCATCAGAGCACTCCTGACATATGGTTGTCCAGCCTCTGCTTAAAGACCTCCAAAGGAGGAGACTCCACCACACTCCTTGGCAGCAAATTCCACTGTCAAACAGCTCTTACTGTCAGGAAGTTCTTCCTAATGTTTAGGTGGAATCTTCTTTCTTGTAGTTTGGATCCATTGCTCCGTGTCCGCTTCTCTGGAGCAGCAGAAAACAACCTTTCTCCCTCCTCTATGTGACAGATATAATTAGAGGAATTTAGGAGACGCATTCTTTCGTGCGAGAAAGAATGGTGCTCCCTCAATCAGGGACAGGGAAACCAGGGACTGCCTCTGGCTCCACAACTTCTGGAAGGTTGTGCCCCCACCCCTAATAATAATAATAATAATAAATTTTATTTATACCCCGCCCTCCCCAGCCAAGGCCGGGCTCAGGGCGGCTTACAAGCAATAATGAAAACAAGTTGAATGAATACAACTTAAAAACAAGATTAAAATACAACAGTTAAAACATTGAAACATTAAAATACAGCCTCATCACAGGAGGAGAAAGGAAAAAAGAAAGAAGAAAGAGGGGGAGGGAATCAAATTGACTCCAAGCCAAAGGCCAGGCAGAACAACTCTGTCTTACAGGCCCTGCGGAAAGAAATCAGATCCTGCAGGGCCCTGGTCTCATGAGGCAGAGCATTCCACCAGGCCGGGGCCAGTGCTGAAAAGGCCCTGGCTCTGGTTGAAGCTTCCTTAGGGTCTGGGACCTCTAGAGTGTTGCTGTTTATGGACCTTAAGGTCCTCCGTGGGGCATACCGGGAGAGGCGGTCCCATAGGTACGAACGTCCTCCCCTCCTAACCTGCCCCCCCAACCTGCTTTCTCTTTCCCGGACTTGCAGCAACACGAAGTCCTGCTTCCCAACGGGCAGAGAGCCGGCTTCCTCATCGGGGACGGTGCCGGCGTCGGGAAAGGCCGGACGGTCGCAGGGATCATCTTCGAAAACTACCTGAAGGGGAGGAAAAAGTCCCTGTGGTGAGTGCGCAAGGCGTGCATCGAAGGCTCAGGCATTCGACCGGGGTCCCTCTCGGAGCGCTGGAGGCTCGATGAGGCCGTCGCACCTGCAGGAATTGCATTGTGGTGCTTATCTTCTGAGCAGCCATTTTGGTGGGGGTTTTTTTTTGGGGGGGGGAGGGAGAACAGATGGCGGTATCTTAATATGTCAAGAGATGGAACAGTCCCTTTTCTCATCACCTTATTATCCCTCCCAACAAGGCTCACCAAGGCTTGAATTGTATTAAGCAGAGGGTAGTTTACTTATTGTATTTCTGTACCACCTTTTTTTGTTCCAAGTAGCTCAAGGTGGTGTATGTGATTCTGCTCCTCCACATTTCATCCTTACAGCAACCTTGCAAGGGAGGGATTCGAACCCTGGTCTCCCCAGGTCATCGTCTTCATAATAATAATAGTAATAGTTTATTATTTATACCATGCCCATCTGGCTGGGTTTCCCCAGCTTCTCTGGGTGGCTCCCAACTGAATATTAAAAACACAATAAAACATTAAAAACTTCCCTGAACAGGGCTGCCTTCAGTTGTCTTTTAAAAGTAAAACAGTTGTTTATTGCCTTGACATCTGCTGGGAGGGTCTTCCACAGGGCGGGCGCCACCACCAAGAAGGCCCTCTGCCTGGTTCCCTGTAACCTCACTTCTCGCAGGGAGGGAACCGCCAGAAGGCCCTTGGAGCTGGACCTCAGTGTCCAGGCTGAACGATGGGGATGGAGACGCTCCTTCAGGTCTACTGGGCTGTTTAGGGCTTTCAAGGTCAGCCCCAACACTTTGAATTGTGCTTGGAAATGTATTTAACACTATTACACCATAGAGGCTCGCTCTCTGTGAAAACAAGGCACACAAATGTATATTACAGAGGGGAAATGGTCAGTGTATTGAAGTGTTCAGAGTGCCAACTACCCCCCGGGAGAGACCAGGGTTCAAATCGCCCACTCGGCCATGACGCTCGCTGGGAGACCTGGAGGAGGCAGGATCATCCCTGTCTCTCAGCCTAGCCTGCTTCGCAGGGTTGTTGTACGGATAAAAAGGAAGGAAGGGCTGTGCTTTCTTCTGGGCAGCCTCTCGGGGGCCGCATTCCAGCAGTGAGCAGGGCCAGAGACGAAATCGAAGGGGCTTTTTACCTTAGTACCGCTTCTGCGCTGATCCGCAGGTCCTCCCAGATCTTTACGCTCCCCGCTCTCATTTGTCAGGTTCAGCGCTTCAAACGATCTCAAGTACGATGCTGAGAGGGACCTGAAGGATATCGACGCCCCTGACATTCCTGTGCATGCTTTAAACAAGGTACAGAACCATCTCTCTCTCTCCCTCTAAATAGTATTTATTAGATTTTACAAATTCCTTGACGCTCAGCATCACAAGTAATAAAAGTCACACAAGGTCCTTCCGAATCTCAAGACTTTCCTCCTCCCCCCTGTGGGTTCTTTAGGTAACTTTTCCAACTGCATATTATAAATCCATCTAATTTCCAACTGTATATTATAAGTCCATCTAATTTGCAATACGGGACGCGGGTGGCGCTGTGGGTTAAACCACAGAGCCTAGGACTTGCCGATCAGAAGGTCGGCGGTTCGAATCCCCGCAATGACGGGGTGAGCTCCCGTTGCTTGGTCCCTGCTCCTGCCAACCTAGCAGTTCGAAAGCACCTCAAAGTGTAAGTAGATAAATAGGTACCACTCTGGCAGGAAGGTAAACGGCGTTTCCGTGCGCTGCTCTGGTTCGCCAGAAGCGGCTTCGTCCTGCTGGCCACATGACCCGGAAGCTGTACGCCAGCTCCCTCCGCCAATAAAGCGAGATGAGCGCCGCAACCCCAGAGTCGGCCACGACTGGACCTAATGGTCAGGGGTCCCTTTACCTTTACCCTACCCATCTGACTGGCTTGCTCCAGCCACTCTGGGCAGCTTCCAACATATATAAAAACCTTTACCTTCTTAATTGGCAATCCTCCCCTGTGTCTAAAATCTATGTATCATTGCAAGAGTTAATTTGAAACCTGCCAAAGAGTTCAAGTGTTTGCAGAAGCATTCTCCCTGTTTCATCTCCCAACAGTTGCATACCTTCATAGATGCGATGATATGCAAGTTGTTCATAATGTTGCGAGCTTGTATAAGTCTTCAATCCAGTCGGAGAAGGGAGCTCCATTTTTATTTTTCCACCCTCTCTTGCCGAAATGCTGCCAAGCCAGAGATCCTGTCAGTTCCACACACACACCCCTGAATCCGGCTGCTTAATTTCCTCTCTCTTCTTCCCTTCTTTTTTATTCAGAATTATAACAAGACATATTATCCAAAAACATATCATCCTTGTTCCCCCCCCCCCATTTTTCCTCCTTCCCCCCCTCCCACACAAAACCCACCCACCCCCTGACTTCCCTCAGTTCCAGCCTTTGGTTTCTCTAAGAATGCTGTTTTCTGCATGTTACAAAGTTGTAAAGGTAAAGGTAAAGGGACCCCTGACCATTAGGTCCAGTCGTGGCCGACTCTGGGGTTGCGGCGCTCATCTCGCTTTATTGGCTGAGGGAGCCGGCGTACAGCTTCCGGGTCATGTGGCCAGCAGGACGAAGCCGCTTCTGGCGAACCAGAGCAGCGCACGGAAACGCCGTTTACCTTCCCGCCGGAGCGGCACCTATTTATCTACTTGCACTTTGACGTGCTTTCGAACTGCTAGGTGGGCAGGAGAGCGACGGGAGCTCACCCTGTCGTGGACTAGATCCTCAAACTATTTAGCTGATTATTATCAATAAAAGGTTTGTGAATGTTTATTCAAAACCTGCCAAGGAGTCCGGTTCGCTTTGTTGCGTCTTCAGATACTTTGCAAAGGGTTCCAATTCATCCTTAAAGTCACAGTTATCCTTGTCCTGTAGCTTATATGCTCTTTCCCCCCTCCTGACTGTAGATTAAATACGGCGACACAGCTACCTCGGAAGGAGTCTTATTTGCCACTTACTCGGCCCTCATCGGCGAAAGCCAAGCCGGTGGCCAGCACAGGACCCGCTTGAAGCAGATTCTGGATTGGTGCAAGGAAGATTTCGATGGTGTTGTATCCTAAGAGAAATGAACCGAGCTCTGCGCGTGTTCTTTGTGCACGCACGTCTTTCTGATGGTGCAACGCTCCAGGCCTCTCTTTTTTGCTCCAAAGAGCCTTCCTTTGCATATTTCCCTGCAGGTGGGCGGGCGGGGGCGCTTCAAATATCTGCCGCTATGTACTGTACTTTCCGCTCTATAAAACGCCCCCGACCATAAGACGCACCTAGTTTTAGAAGAGGAGAATGGGGGGGGGATTCTCTCCCTCTCTGCTCAGTGCCTCTCCAGCAAAGCGCCTCTGGGATAGCTGTGCATCCTGCATTCGCTCCATAAGACGCACACACATTCCCCCTTACTTTTTAGGAGGGGAAACGTGCGTCTTATCGAGCGAAAAATGCGGTAATCGTTATTTTTTAAAATAATTTTTTATTGGTTTTACAGAATCACACACAATTAAATTTTGAAATAGAACAAGATTCTTCCAAATCTTAGAGGGCTTCCCTCCCACCCCCTCTGTGGGTCCTTTAAGCATCTTAATCAACTGCATATTATGGTTCATCCGGATTATAGTCCTCCAATGTTTCCAAGGCCTTTGTAACGTGGCAAGAGTTATTCAGAGCATGCCAATGAGTTTAAGTGTTTACAGCGTTCTTTCAGATACCGTATTGGCCTGAATATAAGCCGCACCTTTAAAATTGGAGGGGGGGAGAGAGAAAAAAAAGTAAAAATAGCTGAATATAAGCCACTCCATTCCTCGCTGCTTCTGGCTGTATACTTTGGGGGGGGGGGGCTTTCCCCTTCCCCGCTCTCTCCCTTCCCGGCCTTGGGGAAGAGGATTGGGGACTATGTGTGGGGCGGGCACTGCTTTCCTGTGATCCTGGCGCTCCTGGGTGCATACTGTAAGGTCGCAAATATAAGCCACACTTTAACTTTTCACGGTCTGATTTTTTTTTGGGGGGGGGGGAGTGAGACTTATATTCAGGCCAATACGGTACAATCAATTTTTTTTTAATTTTTAAAAAATTTTTATTAAAGGTTTTCTCCTTTTACAGAAGTATGTGTAATATCTCTCGTATTTTTCCCATGTGACCTTTGTACAAATCAGTTTCATTTGTTGAGACATTGGGGGAAAATAAGGGGCGGGGGGGTGGCAATGTTTCTGTTTTGCTTAATGTATGTAGAGTTTGGTGTCAGCGTTGCTTGTGCTGTTCACTTGTGTTCCTTTGGTGGTGAGAGAGGTTGGGGTTGGCCTCGGGTGTGGCTGTTCACTTGTGGTTGGCTGTGGTGGTCTTTGTTTTCGTGTTTGAGTGGGGTGGGTGGGTGTTTTGGATCAGGTTAGCCATATTGATTTGTATGCTGTTGGTGGATTATTGTCCTTGTCTTTTTTTTTTAAATATATTTATTAAGATTTTCGAATTTAATACAATACAAAAAACATAAAGTCAAAGAGGAAAAAAAGAAAAACAAAAAGCAGAAAAAATTAAAAACACATAAAGTTCACAAAATCTATTTTTCAATAACATATTTCCCTGACCTCCTCATACCCCCCTTTCTTGTATTCCAATTCAAATTGTTGATTCAGCAAATCCTTATCCATAATTTTTAACCTATTTCTATGCTTAATTTAACATATTATTATTTTACTTTTTCTCTTTCATTCATTTCCTCAATTTATTTTTACTAACCTTATTTTCCTTTAATTTAGTCCGTTTTAAAACAAACCAATTTTACCTTATCCAAACTTCAACATCAACACCTGTACCTCAAACATTCTTTCTAAAGTCGACCCAGGTTCCCTTCCACGAATTTCCCAAATTTCATACACTTTACCAAAACAAAATGAAAGTAAAAACACATTATAATTATGTACCCTTTGGATTCCCAAGCCCCACAGCCCCCTTTCCCGGTTTCAGTCCCCCACAAATATCCACCAGTCTTAATCTAGTATTAGCCTGGAGACCTCACATCCGAGGCTCTTAATTCTCTCTCAATTCCTCTCTGCTGGTTTTTCTGATAGTCCTTAAAATTAAACACCAAATCTCGGAAACGCTCTGGCCCTTCAGAATCCATATTTCTTCCAACCAGTCCTCCATACTTAAAGGTGGGGCCCAAATCTTGTTTCTTACTCCTTTCAAAACCAAATGTCCCCAAGGCTCCAACCTGGTGGATTATTGTCCTTGTCTTGTTGGGCTGTGTATGTGATAAAGGGGAGCCATACCGGGGTGAAGGCATCTTCTTCTGTTTGTCCCCGTGTCAGTTTCAGTTTATTGGTTAATTTTTCTAGTAGGGCTGTTTCCCATGCTATTTGGTACCATTGGTCCATGCTTACTCCTGACTGGTCTCTCCAGTGTCTGGTTAGGTACAATCAATATTTATCCCATTCTCTGTTGAAGTTTTGCTCCTCCCGATTTCCCCAGTCAATCTGGCCACCTCTGCACCGTCAAGTAGTTTAATCTGGCGGTCCAGCTACGTAATTTGACTAGCTACTTGCATTCCCCCTTCTTTCCTTAACGGGTGCCCGCTTCCAGATTGTGTTTGACGAATGCCACAAAGCCAAAAATGCCAGCTCCACCAAGATGGGCAAAGCAGTATTGGACCTGCAGAACAAGCTGCCTCTCGCAAGGGTGGTTTATGCCAGTGCCACAGGTGAGTTTGGGGCGACGGTGAGGGGGGGCTGCTTTGAGAACCTATAAGTGTGGGGGCCAGGCTATGCTCATCATGGCTTGGTATCATGAGAGCGTGCCGGTCAGTAATCACGCAGCTCAAAGTCGGAGTTGACTCTCTCTCTCTCGTAGCAAAAACTCAACCTGCAAAGACTTGGTTGAACGTCTCACCTAATGAGCAGAGTGGCTCCTTCCTTTTGGCGGCTGCTGGATCCCCCCAGGGCAAACATGTCTGTCCTCCAAATAAGGGGGCAGCAAATAATAATATAATAATAATTTATTACTTATACTCCGCCCAACTGGCTGGGTTTCCCCAGCCACTCTGGGCAGCTCCCAGCAGAATATTAAAAACACGACAAAACATCAAACATTAAAAACTTCACTAAACAGGGCTGCCTTCAGATGTCTTCTAAAAGTCAGGTAGTGGTTTATTTCCTTGACATCGGATGGGAGAGCGGGTGCCACCACCGAGAAGGCCCTCTGCCTGGTTCCTGGTAACTTCCCTTCTGCAAGTGAGGGAACCACCAGAAGGCCCTTGGAGCTGGACCTCAGTGAACGATAGGGGTGGACACGCTCCTCCAGGTATACTGGGCCGAGGCCATTTAGGGCTTTCAAGGTCAGCACCAACACTTTGAATTGTGCTTGGAAACGTACTGGGAGCCAATGTAGGTCTTTCAGTACCGGTGTTATATGGTCTTTACGGCCTCTCCCAGTCCCCAGTCTGGCTGCCGCATTCTGGATTACTTGTAGTTTCCAGGTCATCTTCAAAGGTAGCCCCACAGAGAGCGCATGGCAGTAGTCCAAGTGGGAGATAACCAGAGCATGGACCACTCTGGCAAGGCATTCTGTGGGCACAGAGGGTCTCATCCTGTGTACCAGATGCAGCTGGTAAACAGCTGCCCTGGACACAGAACTGACCTGCACCTCCATGGACAGCTGTGAGTTCAAAACAACTCCCAGGCTGCGGACCTGGTTCTTCAGGGGAACAGTTACCCCATTCAGGACCAGGGAGTCCTCCACACCTGCCCGCCCCCTGTCCTCCCAAAACGGTACTTTTGACAGTATTCAACCTCAAAGTAAAACAAGAGTCACAAGATTGCATGGGAGGAGTCAAGAGTGATGCCAAACATGCAAGCAGGAGAAAACGGGTGATTTGGAGAGGAAAGAAGGGGATTCGGTGGAGGGGTATTAGAGGTAGTGATTGGTCAGGTTGCACCAAACTTTTCCTGACCTCTAAGCATCTTGTGCTCTTGACAGGTGCCTCCGAGCCAAAGAACATGATTTACATGAGCCGGCTGGGTATTTGGGGAGAAGGGACCCCTTTCCGATCATTTGATGACTTCCTATCGGCCATCGAGAAGCGGTATGTTTGGGGAAGCGGTGGTGATTTTCCATCTCCTTCGTTTCTTCCCATCACTGTGAGAATTTCGAATTATACAAGTGAACAGACTCAACAATTTTTAAACCCAACCTGAACTGCAGACCTGACATATTCCCGACCTCGCTTACCAACAAAGTTATTTTGGTTTCTGGTTAGTTTGGCCGAGGACAAACTGTGTTTGGTTCAAGTGAAAGTTTACGGAAGGAAGTTTAGATCAACCTGTGGTTTCTCGACCTAGGTACAGTGGTGCCTCACAAGACGAAATTAATTCGTTCCGCGAGTTTTGTCGTCTTGCGATTTTTTTCGTCTTGCGAAGCACGGTGTCGGGAAAGTTTTGGAAAAGCTTCAAAAATCACCAAAGTCTTTAAAAACCTCAAAAAAGGCTACCACACCGCGTTCTATGAGTTGCTCCTCAAAGTCAAGTTGCAACTGTATTAACGGTGTTAAGAAAAAGGAAACAAACTTGCAAGACGTTTCCGTCTTGCAAAGCAAGCCCACAAGGAAAATCGTCTTGCGAAGCAGCTCAAAAAACCCTTTCGTCTAGCGAGTTTTTTGTCTTGCGAGGCATTCGTCTTGCGAGGTGCCACTGTAGTTGTCTCTATAAACCGTGGTTTACATAACCACGGTTTCTGGTTTGCACGTAGCAACAAGTTGCGGTTAGTTGAAACCAGGAAGCACGTAGGAAACTCCCTTCAAATCTTATTTTGCTTCAGGCTGTTTGGGGCTGCGGAGCGTTGTTCTCAAGGAGTAGTATTTCCTAGCCTCTTCCTTTTCCGCTGCACAATTTTTTTCAGTGAATTTTGCGAGCGTTTGCACACCCTCACTTGGAAAAAGTGGGTTACAAGCTTACACTTATTCTTTAAATGTCCCTTTTACGAAGAGGCACGCAGTAAGTTCATTGATCCCCTAATGGTGAGGCTCACCGACCTCCCACAAAAGCAAAAATTTGACCTTTTGCTGTTAGGCGAAGACCTGGATGGTCGGCAGATTCTGTGTGCAAATCTGTAGACGCTGACCATCGCCCAACTCAAAATAGTCCGGCATGAAAATCCCCAAACCCGGTTCCATGGGTGACTCTGAGTCAACTCCCTGGGATAGTTTATTGTTGCACAGTGTGTCTAAATTCACTGTTGTACATTGTTTTAATTGTCTGTTTTACTGAATGTTTTTATTTGTTTTTAGTTTTTATCTGTTTTAATTATCAGTTTTGTTTTTTTGTCCACTTAATATTGTATTCTCTGACTGCTGGTCTATGACTGTAATAAACTGATTGAATTGTGAAATTGAATTGTGGGTTACAAGCGATCGGAAGCAAACAAACATCACCTTTTGAGCCATGATGGTTTGATGGGCATGGACAGAGGCGGGCGGGGAGCCTTGTTCTGAAGTTCGGCCGTCTTCCCTCTTCCTCAACCACTGCTTTGGTCTCCCCCGCAGGGGTGTCGGTGCAATGGAGATTGTCGCCATGGACATGAAAGTGAGTGGGATGTACATCGCTCGGCAGCTCAGCTTTTCAGGGGTCACCTTCAGGATCGAGGAAATCCCACTGGACCCAGAGTACAAGCTTGTCTACAACAAGGCGGCTCAGCTGGTAAGCAGGGATGTTTACGCGAGGGTTAAAATTTCTGGAGCGTTAAGTGCTTCCTGCAGCCTTGGTAACACTGTACTTTCATTCCCCCCCAAAAAAATTTATTAGTTTTCACAATATTATAAACAAACAAACAAACACACAAGACAAACAAACATAAATCATAGCCTTATTAAAAATTACAGTTATTAACTTTGTTAAGTGACTTCCTCGCTTCCCCTTGGTTGAATTTCATTGCATATCTTTTTAACAGTTTTCCAAATCCCAATTTTTATGAAATTTAACTTAAACATTAACATCCTTAGATCTTCACCTTACGGAATTAAACATATTAATTCATCACTTAACATAAATAAAATCCTAAGCCCATTAAGTATCTGCAAGCTATTTTCAGTTAGTTTAACTTAACAAATTTAACTAAATAATCATTAAATTTATTCCACTCTTCCTGATACTCCTCCTCCTCCTGGTCTTTTTAGCTAACAAAATACAGACAGCAGTTGTGGCATACAAAAATAATTTAACATCTTTCTTGGGCAGTTCCAAACCTGTTATTCCAAGAATAAAGGCCTCTGGTTTCTTTATAAATCTATATTTCAACATTTTTTTCAATTTATTATACATCTTTTCCCAGAAGTCTTTCACGCTGGGACAGGTCCACCACATATGATAAAAGGTTCCTTCCTTTTCTTTACATTTCCAACATATATTGTCACAATTTTGATATATCTCTGCTAATTTTGCAGGAGTCAAATACCACCTATACATCATTTTCATTATATTTTCCTTTAACAAAGTACATGCGGTGAACTTGACCCCTTTCTTCCACAATCTTTCCCAATCCTCAAACATTATATTATGTACCACTGTACTTTAAATGGTAAAACAGAAAAATTAATTTCTCTCTCTCTAGTGGGCAGAGGCCCTGGGGGTTTTCCAGAAAGCTGCCGACCTGATAGGCTTAGAGTCCCGAAAGTCTTTGTGGGGTCAGTTCTGGTCCGCCCACCAGCGCTTCTTCAAGTACCTCTGCATTGCTGCAAAGGTCCGGCGTCTCGTCGAGTTGGCGAAGGAGGAATTGAACAAGGGCAAGGTAAGACAGAGAGAGAATTTCCCAAAAGTCTTCGATGAGCTGGATGTTTGCTGGCGGTGCTGAGATACCACACCTCCTAAAGAAACTATCGTTTCTCGCCCAACATTAATGCTGCCGGATATTTTTGACGATAACCGGTTTTGTCGAAAGAGTAGTCTGGGTATACGATCCTGGAAGCTCAAGTAGTAATTGCAGCTCGGCCGAAAATTTGACCCTTGGTACCACTCATTCTGGAGGGTATCTGTAATGGAAGAAAATGCCCAGCATTTGAGATTTTGACCAGGGCTAGAACCAGGGCTAGGGGACGCGGGTGGCGCTGTGGGTAAAACCTTAGCGCCTAGGACTTGCCGATCGCATGGTCGGCGGTTCGAATCCCCGCGGTGGGGTGCGCTCCCGTCGTTCGGTCCCAGCGCCTGCCAACCTAGCAGTTCGAAAGCACGTCAAAGTGCAAGTAGATAAAAAGGGACCGCTTACTAGCGGGAAGGTAAACGGCGTTCCGTGTGCGGCTCTGGCTCGCCAGAGCAGCGATGTCACGCTGGCCACGTGACCCGGAAGTGTCTCCGGACAGCGCTGGCCCCCGGCCTCTTGAGTGAGATGGGCGCACAACCCTAGAGTCTGGCAAGACTGGCCCGTACGGGCAGGGGTACCTTTACCTTACCACTCATTCTGGAGGGTATCTGTAATGGAAGAAAATGCTCATCATTTGAGATTTTGACCAGGGCTAGAACCTCTAGACCAGGGGTCAGCAACCCACGGCTCCGGGGGCCGCATGTGGCTCTTTTACACCTTTGCCGCGGCTCTGGGGCAGATACTAGCGAGGGGAGGAGGCGCATTGTGCGCCCCGACACTCCCCACTGTGGCGGGCGCTGTACTGGCTGTGACGTCGTATGCGGGCGGTGCGTGCGTTAGTCACGCACCGTCCCGACGTCACCTTCCCGCCCGATTGTGGCTCCCAGTTTTTTTTTCTTCGGAAACGGGTCCAAGTGGCTCTTTTTGTCTTAAAGGTTGCAGACCCCTGCTCTAGACCCTTTTAATATGGTTTGGCATTTCTTTGTTGCATATAAAGTGGAGGCATTGTTTTCAAGACGACCCAAGCAAGGTCAATTTAGAACTAGACTTGACAATCAGATAATTTTGATATTCTATAATTGGGCTTTGTTATTTTGATCCACATGCGACGGTATTATTGTTACTTAATTGAATTTTTATACCTCCCGTCATCCAAGGATCACATTATAAAACCACAAAAATACCTAGCATAGTAACAAACAAAAGCAATGCAGTCGTACCTTAGCTCTTGGACGCCTTGGTACTCGTACATTTTGGCTCCCGAACACCAAAAATCCGGAAGTGAGTGTTCTGGTTTGCAAACGTTTTTCGGAAGCTGAACGTCCAATGCGGCTTCTGCTTGAGTGCAGGAAGCTCCTGCAGCCAATCAGAAGCCGCGCCTTGGTTTTTGAACGGTTTTGGGAGTCGAACATCCTCCCAGAACAGATTAAGTTCAAGAACCAAGGAACCACTGTACCCCCAGTTTCGCTTGTCACCTTTTAGTTTTCATCTGTTGCTATAACTGTTCTCTCTGTTATGTGTGAAATGAGATCCAGGTGACCCCCATTTATGTGGGGGTTACATTCAGAGGCACCATGCGTTTATGTGAAATATGCATATATCTGGGGGCGCCATTGACAAAGCCTGAAAACGCCTGCTAAACCTCTGGAAACCATTGAAAACCCCTTTTAAAAAAAATCAAACTCCACCACAATAGCACCCTCCAAACCTTCCTGCTAAAACTCCCAATTCTCAAAATTCGGTGCAAAGGCTCGTGAAACTGCACTCGCAAAGGATTCTGGGATTGCGCTAACCACTCTTTTTGCGGGGCTGGTTTTGTGCGTGTGCTCCTTTTAAAGTGCCGCTTCCGGGTTTGTGAACGCCTGTAAACGGGGAGCTGAGCCGCACGGAATCTTTACCAAACAAACGCTCTCTTGGTTCCCCCCACCACATCCGCAGTGTGTCGTAATCGGCCTGCAGTCGACAGGCGAGGCCCGAACCCGGGAGGTCCTGGACGAGAGCGAGGGGCAACTGACCTGCTTCGTATCTGCTGCCGAGTGAGTTTGTGCGCATCCGGGGAAGGAGGGCCTGTTTCTCGCTGCAGCATTTTGGAGGCTGGCCGCTGCCCCACCCCCAAGCTCTCTCAACTGGGCTGGGAAGCAAGGAAGCGGGGCCTTCTCGGTGGTGGTGCCCTCCCATCCGTTATCAAGGAAATGAGTAACTATGCAACCTTTAGAAGACATCTGAAGGCAGCCCTGCATAGGGGAAGCTTTTTAGGGTCAAATGTTATTTTATGCTTTTATATATGTTGGAAGCATCGGGACGCGGGTGGCGCTGTGGGTTAAACCACAGAGCCTAGGACTTGCTGATCAGAAGGCCGGCGGTTCGAATCCCCACAACGGGGTGAGCTCCCGTTCCTCGGTCCCTGCTCCTGCCAACCTAGCAGTTCGAAAGCACATCAAAGTGCAAGTAGATAAATAGGTACCGCTCCAGCGGGAAGGTAAACGGCGTTTCTGTGCGCTGCTCTGGTTCGCCAGAAGCGGCTTAGTCCTGCTGGCCACATGACCTGGAAGCTGTACGCCGGCTCCCTCGGCCAATAAAGCGAGATGAGCACTGCAACCCCAGAGTCGGCCACGACTGGACCTAATGGTCAGGGGTCCCTTTACCTTTACTTATATGTTGGAAGCTGCTTAGAGTGGCTGGGGGCAACCCAGTCAGATGGGCGGGGTACAAATAATGAGATTATTATTATTATTATTATTATAAAACAGTGGCAGCGCTTAATAAGAATATCTGCTGGGGCCGCATGCGATATGCCTGCCCCGAGGTTCTCACTGTCGGTTCTAACCCTTTCCTCTTTCCTAACCCCCATCTCCCCTTTATAAATGAATGCTGGCTGGGTTCTGCTTCTACATTATCAAAATAATTTGGGGGGGGGGAGCGGGGAGTGTTTGTTCTCATCCAAGCTCATGCGCTCACTACCGGTCTCGCTGACAAGCCTTCATGTCCCGGGAGCGGGGCGGGGTAGCGTCGGGTGAGATTGGGGCGAGGTGCGTACCCATAGAAGCCCCTGTTTTGCCCCCATTTGCATCAAGTGACCCCCCCCCCTCATTTGTCCATGCGTCCCTCCTTACTTTTCCCATCTCCCCCTCCCTGATTTTATTTTTTTACCCTATCCACGTGTCAAGTCTCTCGCCCTTTTGGATATTCTTGGTCACATAAATGCATCGCCCCAAGTCAGACTTGTTTTTCCCAGACCATAAGTGTCAGGTGCAGTTGCGGTTGCTCTAGAGCAAGCAGGCAGGACTCCGACCTGTGTTTTACAGGCTTTATTTTGGGGCAGACTTGTCGATCAGAAGGTCGGCGGTTCGAATCCCAGCAACGGGGTGAGCTCCCGTTGCTCGGTCCCTGCTCCTGCCAACCTAGCAGTTCGAAAGCACGTCAAAGTGCAAGTAGATAAATAGGTACCGCTCCGGCTGGATGGTAAACGGCGTTTCTGTGTGCTGCTCTGGTTCGCAAGAAGCGGCTTAGTCCTGCTGGCCACATGACCCAGAAGCTGTACGCCGGCTCCCTTGGCCAATAAAGCGAGATGAGCGCTGCAACCCCAGAGTCGGCCACAACTGGACCTAATGGTCAGGGGTCCCTTTACCTTTAAGTGTCAGGTGCTGTTGCAGTTGCTAGAGAGTAAGCAGGCAGGACTCCGACCTGTGTTTTACAGGCTTTATTTTGGTGTAGACTATTTACAGTGGAGAGCCTCAAGGCTCATGTCTGGCTCAGTCGCTAGCAGAATCCGGGAGTGGTCTTTTTTTGTACCTCCCCCAACATAAAAATTTCGTTACCCCGATCCGTTTCCGCCCCTCCCTGCGCCTCAGATTACTGCGCAGGATGGGTGGTAGGAAGGGCGTCCTTTCCCCCTCTCCGTCTTGCTCAGGAGCGGCATTAAGACTCTCACTAGCATCCTCTGGGACTTTCCTCCTCTCCAGAGGAGGAACTGCTTCGCAAGATTTTCAGAGGCTCCCTGTAACCCAACTGACCTTCTATTTCTCGCCTCTAAGCCGATGGCAGTTCCCTGACCGTAAGCAAAGGGCGGGTTCCAAAAAAATAAACAAATCAGATTTTTATTTGCAATCTGGTGTGCGGAAATTTCATGGCCCAAGCTGTTTTCTGTCAGCCACACTCACTGCCCGCCCCCAACCCCAATATCTCTCTTCCCTCTCTGCTCCCCAAAACCAGTATGACTCCTAAGCTCCTTATAACTACTGGGCACAACCCCCCCCCCTTCCAAAGGCAGCTTCTGATTTGCTCAGCAAACCTGCCACAATCCCTCCATTGCCCGGCCTTCGTATTAGAACTCCCGAACATTCTGTGACGTCACACCAGCTCAGCCAATGGGCTGTCAGAAGGAAGCCGAATGGCGGGATGCTTGTAGCATCACATCCAATCCCGAACAGGTTGTTTTTTTGGGGGGTTGTTTGGGTGTTTCTGTTTTGCTTCCGTGTTTCGTTCAGTTTCTGTGCCCTTCCCCTTTGGGTTTACCTCTTTTCTTTTTTAAATAAATAAATACAGTCAGCGACGGTTTGGCTCCTCCTGGCCGTTAAGAGTAAAATCTCTGCATCTCCCGACTCTTTTCAGAGGCGTCTTCCTCTCACTAATTAAGAAGCACTTTCCTTCAACCAAACGAAAAAGAGAGAGAGGAACTGGCATTAAGAGAAAACGTAAGACCCCGACCCCCGGCGCTCTCCCCTCCCCTCCTGAAACCTCATCCCCTCTCCCCCCCACACCCTCCTTGCGGTGCAGTCGCTGTCTGCCGCGCCCCCCCTCCCCATTTCTTCCCTTGCTTCCCTTCCCCCTCTCCCCATCGCCAGCCTCCACTCGTGGTCTTTCGCCACCCCATCTCCCTTTTCTTTCTATTTCTTTCTGTTTCTTTATTTCTACACTGGTACCTTGGTTCTCAAACTTAATCCGTTCCGGAAGTCCGTTCCAAAACCAAAGCGTTTCAAAACCAAGGCGCGCTTTCCCATAGAAAGGAACGCAAAACGGATTGATCCGTTCCAGACTTTTAAAAACAACCCCAAAAACAGCAATTTAACGTGAATTTTGCCTTCCAACGAGACCATCGATCCATAAAATGAAAGCAGTAATCAACGTACTGCGCTATAAAATAAATAAGACCATATTGTAGATGATGAAATTGAAAAAAAAAATTCTTCTTACCTGCACTGATGATACTCATTGTTTGGATTATCCATTTCCGCAGTCACACAATCAATCAATCAATCAGTAGCTGAACTAGGTTCCACGCAGTCACAGAAACAAATGAACCGAAAAAGCCTCAAAAACAAAAATGCAAAATAAAGAGCAAATACAAAAGCGCCAAACTTAATGCCTTCCGGAAGTCCGTTTGACTTCCAAAATGTTCGAAAACGGCTTCTGATTAGTGCAGGTGTCCCAGAAACAATAGCCAACAGCTCTGCTTCCAAAAAACGTTTGAAAACCGAAACAGTTCCGGGTTTTCGGCGTTTGGGAGCCAAGGCGTTTGAGAACCAAGGCACTACTGTATTTATCTTTTCTACTCCTTTGCAGCAGGGACTCCCAGGCATGTGTTTAATTGCCCTGGTGGTCGTGGACTTAGAATGTAGCCTCCTCCCTCCCTCCCTCCTCCACCTCCTAAATGGATTTATTTTATTCATTTTTTGGAATCAAGTTGGTTTCCATCCAGCACACACACACACACACACACACACACACACACAGGTCTTTGCCCTAGGTGTCTCTAAATGTGTGCAGAGGAAGGCAAACCAAAGCGATCAAGGGTCTGGAAGCCAAGCCTGATGAGGAGCGGTCGAAGGAGCTGGACATGTTTAGCCTGGGAAAGAGGAGGCCGAGAGGAGATAGGATAGCCACCTTCAGATATCCGAAGGACCGTCACGTGAAAGTGGGGAGCAAGCTTGCTTTCTGCAGCTCCAGGGGGCTGACGGACCCAAATGACGAGAGATTGTGACTCAGCTTCAGGAAGAACTTTCTGGCAGTAAAAGCCCAAGATGGGCCTCCCTCGGAAGGTGGCGGTCTCTGCTTCGCTGGAGGTTTTGAAAGAGAGTTCGGGTGGTCTCCTGCCACAGATTCTTTCAACTTTGATTGCTGTATTGCAGGGAGTTGAACTGCATTGCAGGGAGTTGGGGTACCTGCAATGTAACGTAGAATTTCAGAGCTGGAAGATACCACAAGGGTCATCTTCCAGGAGCCTACATGTAGAAAAGCAGGGTGAAAAGGCTTCAGTCCTGACATGCTAGATGTTTTCATGCGGGGATTATTTTGCATGGAGCTGTAGTGGGAACTGGGCTTTCCTTCCCCCTTTCCGATAGCCCCTTCCCTCCCTTCCGTCTGCCCCGAGGCTCCCCTCTCTCTCAGCGGCCTCCCCCACTCACTTTCCCGCCCTGCACCTCCTTTTATTCCAGGGAAGCAGAAGGGCCGTGGGGCCAAGTTCCCCAAAAGTTGCGACGTCACCAGCAGCAGCGTCATCAAGATCAGCTCCGACAGCAGCTCTGATTCCGAAGGAGGGATGGAGAGCGATTTCAACTCGTCCCCGGAGTCCCTGTTCGAAAACGACGACGTGATCTTCAACGGTTACGCTTGTGACGATCGGGGTGAGGGGTTGTTTGGGCTTTCTTACCGCCATTGTTAATTGCTGTCATCTTTAATCTCACCCAAAGGGACGCGGGTGGCGCTGTGCGTTAAACCACAGAGCCTAGGACTTGCCGATCAGAAGGTCGGCGGTTTGAATCCCTGCGACGGGGTGAGCTCCCGTTGCTCGGTCCCTGCTCCTGCCAACCTAGCAGTTTGAAAGCACTTCAAAGTGCAAGTAGATAAACGGGTACCGCTCTGGCGGGAAGGTCAATGGCGTTTCCGTGCGCTGCTCTGGTTCGCCAGAAGCGGCTTAGTCCTGCTGGCCACATGACCCGGAAGCTGTACGCCGGCTCCCTTGGCCAATAAAGCGAGATGAGCGCTGCAACCCCAGAGTCGGCCATGACTGGACCTAATAATAATAATAATCTCATTATTTGTACCCCGCCCATCTGACTGGGTTGCCCCCAGCCACTCTAAGCAGCTTCCAACATATAAGTAAAGGTAAAGGGACCCCTGACCATTAGGTCCAGTCGTGGCTGCATCCCCTTTCCTGGGTTGCTGTGCTGTGGGAACCTCCGCTTGAGGCTTCGTTTGGCTGCTGGCTGGGCTTTCTGTCTTTGGCCTGGAGGGGCTCAGAAGTCGAACCTACCTGTGTTTGGAAAATCCCTTATTTTGGCTGTTGGTCCCTTATTTTCAAATCTGTAAGTCCACAGCTATGCCCCCTTGTAAAAGGAAGCCCATGGTTTAACTCTGAGCTGCATGGAGAAATCCTTCCTTCCCCCCCCCCCCAATGCTGAATACTCCCAACAGTTTCACATCCTTGGGCGTCCCCACGAGTTCTACCACCAGGAGAGAGGGAGAAACAAACTTCTTCTCTCTCTGCGCAGGCAACACCTCTTTGCAAAACTCCCAGAAGGAGCTGTACGGCACTGTCATGCTGGAGAACGTCGAGAAGATGAAACAGGACCTCCTGGCCAAGGCGGAGGCGCTGGGCAAAGAACTACCTCTCAACACCTTGGACGAACTGATCGATCACTTTGGGGGCCCGGAGCATGTGGCAGAGGTGGGTGGCAGCAGGCCAACGACGACGATAATAATGATAAAGTTGGACCAGTCTCTTGCCTCGGTAATGGGCTGGATGAGAGCCAACAGAAATTCAGTCCAGATTAGACTGAGGCTCTGTTAGTGGGGACAAGGGTGGCGCTGTGGGTTAAAACACAGAGCCTAGGACTTGACGATCAGAAGGTCGGCGACGGGGTGAGCTCCCGTTGCTCAGTCCCTGCTCCTGCCAACCTAGCAGTTCGAAACACGTCAGAGTGCAAGTAGATCAATAGGTACCACTCCGGCAGGAAGGTAAACGGCGTTTCCGTGCGCTGCTCTGGTTCGCCAGAAGCGGCTTAGTCCTGCTGGCCACATGACCCGGAAGCTGTACGCCGGCTCCCTCGGCCAGTAAAATGAGATGAGCGCCGCAACCCCAGAGTCGGCCACGACTGGACCTAATGGTCAGGGGTCCCTTTACCTTTTACTGTTAGTGGGGGGTTCCCTAGACCAGATGGCTGGCTCTTGGTGGGGTCACACTTCCCCTGAAGGAGTAGGTTCGTAGCTTGGGGGTCCTCCTGGATCCTTTGCTGTCGCTCGAGGCTCAGGTGGCCTCAGTGGCCCGGAGCGCCTTCCATCAACTTCGGCTGGGGGCCCAGCTACGCCCCTGTCTGGACAGGGATAGCCTAACTCCTGTTGTCTGTGCTCTGGTAACCTCAAGGTTAGATTACTGCAGTGCGTTCTACGTAGGGCTGCCTCTGAAGACGGTTCGGAAACTTCAGCCAGTGCAGAATTCAGTGGCCAGGTCGCTCACCGGAGGGCAAGACGGTTTGAGCCTATTACACCGATCCCGGTCCGACTGCACTGGCTACCGATTAGTTTCCGGTTCCAATTCAAAGTGCTGGTTTTGACCTATAAAGCCTTAAATGGCTCAGGACCGCAGTACCTCAAGCATCGCCTCTTTCCATATGAACCTGCCTGGACCCCGAGATCATCTTCTGAGGCCCTCCTTCGCGTGCCTCCTCCTTGAGAGGTCCGGAGGGTGGCAACACAAGAACGGGGCCTTCCCTGCAGTGGCTCCCCATCTGTGGAACACTCTCCCTAGGAAAGATTACCTGGCGCCTTCATTATATACTTTTAGGCACCAGGAAAAAACGTTCCTTTTTAACCAGGCCTTTGGTTGATCTGAGCCGATTTACATCTCCCTAGGAAAGTTCACCTGGCGCCTTCATTATATACTTTTAGGCACCAGGAAAAAATGTTCCTTTTTAACCAGGCCTTTGGTTGATCTGAGCCGATTTACATCCCATGCCCTTTTAAAATGTGTTTTTTTTGGGGGGGGGGGCTATTGGGTTGTTGTTTTTGTCTTGATTATGTATTTTGTGGTTTTATGTCTTGATTTTGTGAACTGCCCTGAGACCGCCGGGTATAGGGTGGTATACAAATTCAATAAATAATAATGAGAGTAGTAATAATAATAATAATAATAATTAATAATAATAATAATAATAATAATAATAATAATAATAATAATAATAATAATAGTGGCCTCCCAGCTATAACAGCCTTTTCTTTTCTGTCCCCTCGCTCACACAGATGACCGGCCGCAAAGGGCGCCTGGTGCGGCGGCCAGATGGCTCCGTTGTCTTCGAGTCGCGAGCTGAGCAATGCCTTTCCATCGACCATGTGAACCTCAAGGAGAAGGAGCGTTTTATGAACGGAGACAAAGTGAGCGCCAGGCAGGGCTTGGAGGGGCAAGCAGGGTGCCAGGGTGGGTGGGGAGCGAGGGGAGTGGAGAGATGAGCCCAGAGGGCTAAGGCTGCAGTGGTCCCGCTCTGCTAACCCAGAAATAGTACCTCGGGTTAAGAACTTTGCTTCAGGATGAGAACAGAAATCGTGCTTCAGCGGTGCGGCGGCAGCAGGAGGCCCCATTAGCGAAAGTGGCGCTTCAGGTTAAGAACAGTTTCAAGTTAAGAATGGACCTCCAGAACGAATTAAGTACCGTATTTTTCACTCTATAACACGCACATAGTTTTTAGAGGAGGAAAATCCGTAGGCATGCCACCAGTAAGTATTCCCTCCATAGCACGCACAGACATTTCCCCTTACTTTTTAGGAGGAAAAAAGTGAGTGTTATGGTGCAAAAAATACGGTACTTAAACCGAGGTACCACTGTACTTATACTCACATCCCACCCACCCCTGCTTTCTCCCTCTCTCTGTCCCCCAGCTCATAGCAATAATATCCGAGGCCTCCAGCTCAGGGATTTCTCTCCAAGCGGACAGACGGGTAAAGAATCAGAAGAGGCGCGTCCACATGACGTTAGAGCTGCCTTGGAGCGCCGATCGAGCCATCCAGCAGTTTGGTGAGCAGGAAGCACAGCACAGATGCCCAAGAAAGCTCGTCTCTCGTTTCAATGCTTCTCCAATCTGAAACAAGGGCTGGCGGTGGTTTTGTGCAGTGCCAAAGTGACCTCCTTAGGGTGCAAGCCTGGGCAGCGTGTCTGGAGGTCCTGAGCTGCCCAGACGACAAGACCCCCCTCTCAACCTCGCTGATGGGGTCCAAAGGAAAGCAGAGCAAGACATTTGGCACCAGCTTGGCAGCTGGAGTTGCCGGAAGGAGTTGTACAAGGTGCCATCCGACCGCCGTAGGGACTCTGCTCCAGATTTGTGAAGGGTTTACTCCAGAGCCTTTTCTTCTCGCGTAGATATCGCGCAAGGCAGCGGAGGTTTAGGATCAGAGCTTTCCTTCTCCTAGATGTGCTCCCTAGGTGGGCGAGCCCCGCCTGCCCCTCACTCCTGCTGCTAAAACATTTGCAGATAGGATCTTAATGGAAAGCTCATCTCTTAATCCTCTAACAATGGAACAAAGGTACCCTGCGTTCAGCAGGAAAAGAAATTATTCCTTCAAAAATCACTTGATTATGTAGGAAATACAGTGGTACCTTGGTTCTCGAACGGCTTGGCTCCCAAACAAATCGGCTCCCGAACACCTCAAAGCGTTCCGGTTTGCGGACGTTTTTTGGAAGCCGAACATCTCCTGCGGCTTCTGATTGAGTGCAGCCAATCGGAAGCCGCGCCTTGGTTTTTGAATGGTTTTGGGAGTTGGAACGGATTTTGAGAACCAAGGTACCACTCTAGTGGATAGAGCTCAGATTCCCCACTTGGCCAGGAAGCCCACTGTATGTTTGGGACCACAGCCTCTGCCTTCTCCGGCTGCGTCCCCAAACCAACTGGGTCGGCCCGGGTGTTACATCGCTGGCTGCCCCACCCCTCGCTGTAGGGGGCGTTGAGAGCTAACCTTCCCTGTTTGGGGTTTCCTTCCAGGTCGGACGCACCGCTCCAACCAGGTTTCTGCTCCGGAATACATCTTCCTCATCTCCGAACTGGCCGGCGAAAGACGGTTCGCTTCCATTGTGGCCAAACGCCTGGAGAGCCTTGTAAGTCTTGGTTTGCCCCTTCCGCGGAAGGGTTCCTGGGGCCGTTTGAACTTTCCCCTTTTCTTGCGAGGAATCCTATTCGGAATAAGGGAATTTCCCTTAAAAAAGGGAAACGTTGACAGCTATGACCTGGAGTGATGTGCCCTTCGTCGCTGTGCTTGTGGAGATCTGGGAAACATTCGACGGGCTGCTCTGGGAAACAAGATGGGCCCTTTGGACGTGTTAACGGAGAAATCCGAGGGCTCCCTTGGACAAAAAAGCAAGGACACCAGCCAGGAATACCAGAGCAAAACAGCAGCCAGTAGGCTTTATTGAAGACTGTCACGACAGGACTCCCACCTGCCACCAGGTGAAACAAAATGGAAGCCCAGTACAAAAGAAGACCCCAACTTTTATTAGTTACTAATCCCCCAAACTACATCACGACTACATCATGTCGACATCATTGACACATCACAAAAAGGAGGGGTTGAGGGAGGGGTTGTGGTGGTAACCTGAGTGTCCTGTCACCTGGCTGGTTCCTCCTTTCCCCCTCCCCATGAGTCATTTCCAGAGGACAAAGGGGATCTTCCCCCAGAGGGAAGATCTGATCATTGTCCTTTGTTCCAGTCCATGTTGAATCCACTCCCATATGCAAGTCCTTTGTGACCTTGATGGTCTTCTGTCTAGGACCATCAGGGTTGGCATAGCAACTGGGCAGGGCTCCTGTGGATGTGCTGGGATGCTCACGGATTATGGCTGCCCTGTATCAAACCTTTCCCATTTTGTAGTCCTTCCTTCATGGAGTAAAATAAAAGTGGGACGGTGCAGATCCGATGTATGGTTGATTTTCTATGAATTTATAACAGAAGCGTAGCGTATGTCGTGTGTGAGTCGAGTTTGTACAAACTGAATGATGGGGGGGGGGGTTTCCTGCGACACTTTCTTGAATGGGAAATTTACATTTCCTGCCCCACCCTCTTTTATCTCTGGCTGTAATGCGGCCCTTGGAAGGGAACACGGCCCTTGTGGTTAAGAGAATTACCCACTTTGGGAGGTATCCCAGTTCAGGTCCTCTCTCAGTACTGCCTTAGGTGGACCGACATGGGCTGACTCAGTATAAGGCAACTTCCTGTGTTCCTACGACATCTTCATTGGCTCCCAGTACGTTTCCGAGCACAGTTCAAAGTGTTGGGGCTGACCTTGAAAGCCTTAAACGGTCTTCGTCCAGTAGACCTGAAGGAGCATCTCCACCCCCATCGTTCTGCCCAGACACTGGGGTCCAGCTCCGAGGGCCTTCTGGCGGTTCCCTCCCTGGGAGAAGTGAAGCTACAGGGAACCAGGCAGAGGGCCTTCTCGGTGGTGGCACCCACCCTGTAAAGCACCCTCCCATCAGATGTCAAAGAGAACAACAACTACCAAACTTTTAGAAGACATCTGAAGGCAGCCCTGTTTAGGGAAGCTTTTAATGTTTAACAGACTATTGTATTTTAATATTCTGTTGAAAGCCACCCAGAGTGGCTGGGGAAACCCAGCCAGAAGGGCGAGGTATAAATAATAAATTATTATTATTATTATTATTATTATTATTATTATTATTATCATCATCATCATCATCATCATCATCATCATCATCATCTTAGTCACAAATTCACTGAAGCAACCTCATGTTGCCCTGGCCTCTTCCCTTTTCTGCACTGCTGGGTGTGTGTGTTGGGGGATAATTCTGAACCTACTTTCTAAGACCGCCGTGAAAGTTAACAGAGAAAACGTAAAGGGCCAGATCCTGGGTTTAAGGGGACCCTGGTGGGCATACCTGGCAGCGGTTGGCAGCAGCAGCACTCCAGATCTGTGCAAGAAGGTGGGACTGCCAGGCTAGGCTACTGCAAACATATTCAACGTCTTTCCTTTCCTTTTCTCTCTCTCTTCCCTTCTCAATAGGGTGCCTTAACTCACGGAGACAGGAGAGCGACCGAATCGAGAGACCTCAGCAAATACAACTTTGAGAATAAGGTGAGGGGCAAGTCGAGAAAGAAGTGAAAAATTGGGGGGGCCGCTGGTCCAAGAGAATCTCTCATGCCACCATAAAGCAGCCTTCGCCAACCTAGAAGCTCTCTCAGATGTTTTCGCCAATGGCTGCCGTCAGCTGCACTGCAGAGGGTTGGGCTAGACGATTCTCTGCTTTTTGGGTTCTACATCTCGAAGTCACCATGTTGGCAGAGGCTCCCTTTAAAGGCTATGGGAGGAATTTTACATGACACCGTTACAGGGGGAACGTGCGTTTAACCTAACCCAGATGCCTTGAAAGTTGAGCCAACTTTAACCTGTTTTAGCATTTTAGCTCATGTGTGTTTTAAAGCATGGCTGTGTGGTTTCTCTACATTTCATTGTTTTATCTTTTCCTAAACCGCTTTGCAGTTTGTTTGTTTTTCAAATTTACAAAAAGAATGAAATAGTAAATAACCAACCTCCTAGAAGTTATCAGCAGGCGACAACAGCCACACCCCAGGAAGCAGCTTTTAACGGCTGACTAAAATGAGTACAGTGGTACTTGGTTCTCAAAATTAATCCTTTCCGGAAGTCCTTTACAAAACCAAAGCGTTCCAAAACCAAGGCGTGCTTCCCCATAGAAAGTGATGCAAAATGGATTAATCTGTTCCAGACTTTTAAAAACAAACCCTATAACAGCAATTGAACATGAATTTTGCTATCTAACGAGACTATTGATCCATAAAATGAAAGCAATAAACAATGGACTGCAGTCACACAATAAATCTATCAGTAGCTGAACTGGGTTCCGCGCAGTCACAAAAACAAAACGAAAAAGACCTGCAAAAGGAAAAAATGGAAAATAAATAGCAAAAACAGGCAGACCTCAGCGCAACATTCTAAAGGGATGTGTGGCACTCAAAATGGAAGCATAACGCTCAAAACGGAGCATGTTCGGCTTCCGAAAAAAGTTCGCAAACCGGAACACTTCCGGGTTTGCTGCGTTTGGGTTCCAAGTTGTTTGAGTACCAAGGCGTTTGAGAACCAAGGCACCACTGTACTAAACAGAGCAATGCTACATATGAACGATCAAATAGCGCACAATGGAATTACAGTTTTCCTTGGGGCAGAATCTTGATTTGCTGGGCTGCAAAGCGTTTCATTGATTTATTTTGATGGGGCAACGGGGGGTGGGTTTGCACCCCGACGCCTGACCCTTTCCGCCCTCCTTCCCCTCCCCAGTACGGGTCCCGAGCCCTCGTCAAGGTCCTTCACACCATCAACAACCAGACGGAGAACAAAGTCCCCGTGCCCAAGGGGTACCCGAGGGAAGACGCTGCTTTCTTCCACGGTAAGGAAGCTGGAGGCGAGAATGCAGGTTGGGCGGTGTTTGTTGGGGCACAAAGGGAAATGGTTCAGCTGGTGCGGTTAAGGGCGCGAGCCCCAAGTAGGGATGGTCTGCCTCTGCCTCTTCGAAACCCCTTCCTCCTGGGAGAGAGGAGCTGTCGTGGACTGGCTGGATGTAGAGGAATGCTGGGAGGAACCAGCTGGGGGACCCCCCCAAGGAAGAAGGTTCAGATCCCAGGGATTGGCCGTGGGACGATCATGAGTAATCAGAGGGAGAAGACCAGGAGGAGGAGTGTGGGAATGTTCATTGTGGTAGGGGAGGATATATTGTTTATTAATATCCTTCCTGGGACGCGGGTGGCGCTGTGGGTTAAACCACAGAGCCTAGGACTTGCCGATTAGAAGGTCGGCGGTTCAAATCCCCATAATGGGGTGAGCTCCCGTTGCTCGGCCCCTGCTCCTGCCCACCTAGCAGTTCGAAAGCATGTCAAAGTGCAAGTAGATCAATAGGTACCACTCTGGTGCAAAGGTAAACGGCGTTTCCGTGCGCTGCTCTGGTTCGCCGGAAGAGGCTTAGTCCTGCTGGCCACATGACCCGGAAGCTGTACACCGGCTCCCTCAGCCAATAAAGCGAGGTGAGCGCCAAAACCCCTGAGTCGGTCACGACTGGACCTAATGGTCAGGGGTCCCTTTACCTTTACCTTTAATATCCTTCCTAACTTGCGCTAGCAAGTTCCTTTGCTTATCAGAGTTTACATTCCCCTTTTTACATGCACAGCAGACAGCTGGCTGCAGGCTCCTGTGAGCCTCTCACTAATACACAATTCAGTCTGTCTCAGATTGAATTGTACGTTCCTGGTAAGTTCCCTTGAATCCCTCTTGAAAGAATAAAAATGCCACAAATCTTAGGTAAAGGGACCCCTGACCATTAGGTCCAGTCGTGGCCGACTCTGGGGTTGCGCGCTCATCTCGCTTTACTGGCCGAGGGAGCCAGCACACAGCTTCCGGGTCATGTGGCCAGCAGGACTAAGCCGCTTCTGGCGAACCAGAGCAGTGCACGGAAACGCCATTTACCTTCCCGCCAGAGCGGTACCTATTTATCTACTTGCACTTTGACTTGCTTACGAACTGCCAGTGCCGAAACGAGCACGCCACAATCTTACTCACAGTCAATAAAAGAAGTTTACTCGCAATCAGGCAGAGCACAATGTGATCCTTGAAGGCAGGCAGTTTCAAACATATACCAACAGGTCTATCCCATAAGGGAGATTTACCTAGTGACTGCAGGCTAGCAGGACGAAAGGAAGATGGGAAAGAGGAACGAGAGAGGTGGGCTGCGTGACTCGTCCTTTTGTTACCTGGACAGGTGAGGCCCCGCCCACCTTCCATCACATGCAAAAGGAAGGATGCTCTAGCCAGGAGGAACAAGGAAGTTTCGGCTGGCTGGACCAAACATCCCCTCACGTGTCTTCTCTAGCATTGCAAGGAATGCTATACTTGACTGCTCCCAGTGGATTACATCCCACAAGGATGTGTCATAAGCAGAAGAGGCGACAGGCCTTAGTGAGCGGGGAGAGTCGGTGGCAGAGAGCAGTCCAGAATCGGAGGCAGAAGCCAAGGCAGGAGAGGGGGGAGACCCAAGAGGCAGAGAGGAGTCAGGCTGGCGAAGAGTCCTGGGTGTTTCAGGCTCCCCTCTGGTCTCCCAGAACATGCAGAGGAGTGAAGAGGGCAGAGTGGAGAGAGACAAGACGACGGAGCCTCAGGTCGCTGGGGAAGCACCCAGCAGGAGGAGTTTTTGAGAGCGGTGGGAAGGCGGGGACTTGCCTCACTGGGCAAGACCTACTGGGAAGGGTTGCCGCAACCGCCAACACTGGGCTTTTTCATTTTTTTAAATTGTTTTTCTTGTTAAAATAATTCATCATTAATACACATATATTACAAATATACAAGCATACAAACATACATTTCATACAATCCTTAAAAGTGTTCAAACATACTTACACTCAATCCTACAGATAATTCCTTTTCCCTTCACCATCCACCACCCCTCACCCCACCTTTGTGTTAGACTTCCAATCTACTCAATTGCAATTTCTTTCCACTTCTATTACTTCCTTTCACACACCTTTAACCTAATTTCGTGCTCCTTTTTCTCCTTTTACACATTGTTATCCATCTTATTTAGTATTTCAGTATTTGAAACGGATCTTCTTTATTCTAATAGGAGTTCTGGTTTTTCGATACGGTTTTGCAAGGTGTTTAAAAGATACTGGGCTTTTTCATTTTTGTGACTTGGAACCAGTGGGTTTTTTGAAGGTGCAGTCGAGCAAGTGGTCTGCATTTGGGACTTCAGATTTATTTCCTTTTGCTTGCAAGCCAATAAGAGGGTTAACGCTGCTCTCTACTCCCCGCCAGAAATGAAGCTCAGTCTCCTCTCGGTCGGGATCGGCTGCAAAGAGATGCGGTACGGCTACGTGGCGGTGGAAAAAGGTAGGCTTCTGGCTGCGAGGGATTTCTCAGCTGTGGTTCCTGCGTTTGCGGGGGGTTAGACCAGATGACCCTTGGGGTCCCTTCCGACTCTAGGGACTCAGCTAAAACCCAGCATTTTAGATGCATTATAAAACTGTAACACCAGGTGGCGCTGTGGTCAAGCAGAGGTTACTCTGAAAGACAGAGCAAATGCGCGAAGCCCCCTACATTCACAGGCTAGGTTTCCTTATGAGGCGTTGCAGCGCACCGTCTCAAATCCGCTTCTTCTCTAGAAAAACAACCTTCCCCCTGCGGTTTATTGCCGCCACACACGAAGCCTTTTGTTCCGTCGTCTTCCCTTTGTGCTTGCATCTGAAAGTATATTGAACCCCGGTACGGAAGTGTGTTTTCCTTGGCCTCAGCCCCCAGAATTCCCTGATTGATGCCTGCTTTTTGCAAAGCGGGAGGCAGGTCCACCAAGCCCATTCTCCGAAGGGTTGTGTGTATGTGTGTGTGAGAGAAAGACGGCTTTTCGTTTCCCTTACCTTTCCCGCCCTCACCTGGCCACAGTGAGCCATGCGATGGTCACTTCCAGGCTTGACTACTGTAATTCACTCTACTCGGGGCTGCCCTTGAAGCTGTCCCAGAAACTCCAGCGGGGGCAGAATGCTGCAGCGAGGCTCCTCACGGGGTCTCTGCCATGGGAGCATATTCACCCAGTGCTTTTCCAGCTGCACTGGCTCCCGGTGGAGTACAGGGTCAGGTTTAAGGTGCTGGTTTTGACTTTTAAAGCCCTTCACGGCCTAGGACCCTCGTACCTACGGGACCGCTTCTCCTGATATGCCCCACAGAGGACCTTAAGGTCCGTAAATAGCAACACCCTAGAGGTCCCGGGCCCTAAGGAAGTTAGATTAGCTTCAACCAGAGCCAGGGCCTTCTCAACACTGGCCCCGGCCTGGTAGAATGCTCTGTCTCTTGAGACCAGGGCCCTGCGGGATCTGATTTCTTTCCGCAGGGCCTGTAAGACAGAGTTGTTCCGCCTGGCCTTTGGCTCAGAATCAGTTTGATTCCCTCCCCCTCTTTCTTTTTCCTTTCTCCTCCTATGAAGAATCATAGACTCATAGAGTTGGAAGAGACCACAAGGGCCATCGAGTCCAACCCCCTGCCAAGCAGGAAACACCACCAGAGCACTCCTGACATATGGTTGTCAAGCCTCTGCTTAAAGACCTCCAAAGAAGGAGACTCCACCACACTCCTTGGCAGCAAATTCCACTGTCAAACAGCTCTTACTGTCAGGAAGTTCTTCCTAATGTTTAGGTGGAATCTTCTTTCTTGTAGTTTGGATCCATTGCTCCGTGTCCGCTTCTCTGGAGCAGCAGAAAACAACTCCCTAATTGCTCCCTAATTGTTTTAATGTTGTATCTTAATCTTTTAAATTGTATTTTAATCAACTTGTTTTTATTATTGGTTGTTAGCCGCCCAAAGGGAGTCTTGGCTGGGGAGGGTGGGGTATTAATAATAATAATAATAATAATAATAATAATAATAATAATAATTTATTTCCATAGATTGCTCCATCAGCAAGTTCCTGAACCGCATCCTGGGTTTGGAAGTCCACAAGCAGAACCTCCTTTTCCAGTACTTCAGCGACACTTTCGACTACCTGATCGAGAGGGATAAGAAGGACGGCAAATACGACATGGGAATTCTGGGTAAGCACCCTCCAATTGAGGACACCCCCCCCCAATAAAACCCTATGCTCCATAACAGGACTCCTGAGGTCCCAGATCTCCCCACCCCAATTCAGGCTTTACCTCCGTCAGTTAAGCTCTGCTGGACTGGGTGAATGTCCTGTACAGTGGTACCTCGGGTTACAGACGCTTCAGGTTACAGACACTTCAGGTTACAGACGCTTCAGGTTACAGACGCTTCAGGTTACAGACGCCGCTAACCCAGAAATAGTACCTCAGATTCTGTTTGATAATGTGCGGTTTGCTATGCCTAATAAAGGATATTATTATTATTAGTAGTAGTAGTAGTAGTAGTACTTCAGGTTAAGAACTTTGCTTCAGGATGAGAACAGAAATCGTGCAGCGGCAGCGGGAGGCCCCATTAACTAAAGTGGTACCTCAGGTTAAGAACAGTTTCAGGTTAAGAACGGACCTCCGGAACGAATTAAGTTCTAAACCCGAGGTACCACTGTTTCTAGGTAAAAGGGACGCAGTTGGCACTGTGGTCTAAACCACTGAGCCTCTTGGGCTTGCTGATCAGAAGGTTGGCAGTTCGAATCCCCGCAATGACGGGGTGAGTTCCCGTTGCTCTGTCCCAGCTCTTGCCAACCTAGCAGTTCGAAAGCACGTCAAAGTGCAAGTAGATAAATAGGTACCGCTCCGGTGGGAAGGTAAACGGTGTTTCCATGCGCTTTGGTTTCCGTCATGCGCCAGAAGCGGTTTAGTCCTGCTGGCCACATGACCCGGAAAGCTGTCTGCGGACAAACACCGGCTCCCTCGGGCTGAAAGTGAGATGAGCGCTGCAACCCCATAGTCACCTTTGGCTGGACTTAACCGTCCAGGGGTCCTTTATCTTACCTTTATATATTATTTTATATATGTTGGAAGCCACACAGAGATGAGCGCCGCAACCCCATAGCCGCCTTTGGCTGGACTTAACCGTCCAGGGGTCCTTTATCTTACCTTTATATATTATTTTATATATGTTGGAAGCCACACAGAGATGAGCGCTGCAACCCCATAGTCACCTTTGGCCGGACTTAACCGTCCAGGGGTCCTTTATCTTACCTTTATATATTATTTTATATATGTTGGAAGCCACACAGAGATGAGCGCCGCAACCCCATAGCCGCCTTTGGCTGGACTTAACCGTCCAGGGGTCATTTATCTTACCTTTATATATTATTTTATATATGTTGGAAGCCACACAGAGATGAGCGCCGCAACCCCATAGCCGCCTTTGGCTGGACTTAACCGTCCAGGGGTCCTTTATCTTACCTTTATATATTATTTTATATATGTTGGAAGCCACACAGAGATGAGCGCCGCAACCCCGTAGCCGCCTTTGGCTGGACTTAACCGTCCAGGGGTCCTTTATCTTACCTTTATATATTATTTTATATATGTTGGAAGCCACACAGAGATGAGCGCCGCAACCCCATAGCCGCCTTTGGCTGGACTTAACCGTCCAGGGGTCCTTTATCTTACCTTTATATATTATTTTATATATGTTGGAAGCCACACAGAGATGAGCGCCGCAACCCCATAGCTGCCTTTGGCTGGACTTAACCGTCCAGGGGTCCTTTATCTTACCTTTATATATTATTTTATATATGTTGGAAGCCACACAGAGATGAGCGCCGCAACCCCATAGCCGCCTTTGGCTGGACTTAACCGTCCAGGGGTCCTTTACCTTTGCCTTGCCTGGAGTGCTATGATTGGGCAGAGGAAGCCAAGACATCCAGGAGGGGCGGCTCTGAAAGATTTCTTGCACACAAACAACCCCGGAGACCCAATTGCGGTCCTGTCTCTTTCCCGAAAGCTTGTAACAAATTTGCAGTATGCAGTGACCTCTTGCTGCTGTGGATTAAATTTCCACAGCCTTCTCCCACCCAGCCTGAGCCCTGAGGTCAGGTACAGTCATCTACTTGTGTTTTTTGTTGGCTGAATAATAATAATAATAATAATAATAATAATAATAATAATAATAATAATAATAATATTTATACCCCACCCATCTGGCTGCGTTTCCCCAGCTACTCTGGGCGGCTTACAACATATATAACAACACATAATAATATGGAGAAACGTTGAGTGTTATAAGGAAACCGGAAGAGTAAGGAGGATGAATTGTGGATATACAGCTGCCAATAGAACATTTTAAGTGCACTATACAAATGTGACACTAGATGGCGCTTGTGAGCTAATGACAAACTCAATATATTTTTCAAAACTGTTTTTAAGAAAAAAGCATTTTCGCTGTGTATTTTTTTAAAGATATGTGTAGATTGCACCTGTAATGACGAGAGGGGCAGTGTGCTTTGTGCAAAGGGTGAGGGAGGGGAGTCTTTCTCAGTTTCTACACAGCCATTTCCATCTGCTGGCAGGGGTGGCGGGCAGCGTTAGACGGTAAACTCTCCCCCTGGCGTGACATGGCAGGGGAGCGGGTTTTGTCCAGCGCAGGGCTTTCTAAACCTTCCCCTCTTTCTCTCCCCGCCAGACCTGGCCCCCGGCATCGACGAGATCTATGAAGAGAGCAAGGAGGTTTTCCTGACCCCAGGGCACCCGCAGGACGGGCAGGTGGTCTTCTACAAGGTAAGAATGCGGGAGAGAAAATTTCCATCTTCGTAAATCCTCCGGAAAAACAATCTCTCAGAGGACCTGTTGATGGCATTTTACCATTGTACTGTGGAGAGCGTATTAACTTATGGTCTGTGTGTGTGGTTTGGGAGCTGCACGGCCAGGGAAAAAACAATGCTGTCCAGGGTTGTAAAGACTGCGGAGAGAAGAATTGGGCGCACTCTTCCCACCTTAGATCAAATCTATGCTTCCAGGTGCCGTAAGAAAGTGGCAGAGATAGCGCAGGATAGTGCGCACCCCGGAAATGATCTCTTCCAGCTTCTGCCTTCTGGAAGAAGGTTCAGGGTTATAAAGGCCAGGACTAGCCGCCTGAGAAACAGTTTCTACGCAAATGCAATTCTGGTTCTAAACGCAGCATAAGGGGTCTCTGTAGTATAGCGTATTTTAAAATGGGGTTTTAGAGTTTTTAGGGGGTTTTGAATGTTTTATGTAGTTTTGTGGTAGTTTTATGTAGTTTTTATGTAGTTTTGTGGTAGTTTTATGTAGTTTTTATGTAGTTTTGTGGTAGTTTTATGTAGTTTTTCAATTTCATTGTTCTGCATGGGACAATGACAGTAAAGATATCGTATATCTTCCAAACTGCCTCTTCTCTCCCCCGCCCCCCCGGCCTCTCCTATTTTATCGTCACAAGCACCCTGCAAGTCAGGGTCACGCCCGGTCCTCTCTGGACAGGGAAGGGGTTCTGCAAAAAGTCTCGCCTGCCTTTTTGGCAGCAGGAAATCACACCGGGTGAGTCGGGGTTAAATCTGCATTAGCAAAAGCAGGATCTGCACAGGAGAGTAAGGCCCAGTGAGCACAGCGACTCATCCCTGGCCGCGGGAAGCCCTTTTTTATTTATTTCCCGGAGGCTTCACATCCTGCCTTCTCACAGAACAGATATGGCTGCGTCGGCAGAGCAGGAGACTCTTTGATCTCAGGGTTGCGGGTTCAAGCCCCACGTCGGGCAAAAGAATCCTGCGTTGCAGGGGGTGGAGCTAGATGACACCCACAGACCCTTTCCAGCTCTGCAATTCTAATAAATCAGGACCAGAGCTACCTTTGAGTCACTGAACTGAGCCTGGAGTTCGGGCAAAGGAGACTTGCCTTCTGCACCAGCTGCAAGACCCCTCCCTCCTTGTGCCCTTGTAATTCTTCCTTTCCTCCCCACGTTAGATCAGCGTCGACAGAGGCCTGAAGTGGGAAGAGGCCTACGAGAAATCCCTGCAACTCACAGGTCCTCAGGACGGCTTCTACCTGTCTTATAAGGTGAGGTTGCTTAAGGGCGAGAAGGGTGGAGATGTAACAGGAGTGTTTCCAGTCTCCCCTCCGCACAGCAGGCTAGCTTCTCGGCACCCTCTCTCGCTCACACCTCTGTTCAGGCGAGAGAGAGGCTTTTCCAGAATCTGGGGAAACATTTCCAGGCAGGAGATTCCTCTCTGGATGCTGAGCAAGGCGAATGAGGGGTGCAGCATGGAGAGAGGAGGGCCAGGATCTAGGCAGACAGGCTAGAGGAGGGTTGCATTAGGTCCTCCGCTCCCTGGTCCTGAATGGGGTGACTGTGCCCCTGAAGGACCAGGTGCACAGCCTGGTGGTCATTTTGGACTCCCAGCTGTCCATGGAGGCACAGGTCAATTCTGTGTCCAGGGCGGCTGTCCACCAGCTCCATCTGGTACGCAGGATGAGACTCTCCCTGCCCGCAGACTGTCTGGCCAGAGTGGTGCATGCTCTGGTTATCTCCCGCTTGGACTACTGCCATGCGCTCTACGTGGGGCTACCTTTGAAGGTGACTCGGAAACTACAACTAATCCAGAATGCGGCAGCTGGACTGGGAACTGGGAGCGACCGCTGAGACCATATAACCCCGGTCCTGAAAGGCCTACATTGGCTCCCAGTACGTTTCCGAGTACAATTCAAAGTGTCAGTGCTGACCTTGAAAGCCCTACAGGGAACCAGGCACAGGGCCTTTTCGGTAGTGGCACCCGCCCTGTGGAACTCCCTCCCACCAGATGTCAAAGAGAACAACAACTAGCAGACTTTTAGAAGACATCTGAAGGCAGCCCTGCTAAGGGAAGCTTTTAATCTGTGCCACTACTGCAGCCCTTGTTTTGTTAGTCCCGAAAATGAAAATGAGCGAGGTCCCAAACAAAGAAGAATGGCAGCTTAAAACTGATGGAATATGCACAGCTTGTGGACCTAACATATAGAATAAGAGAACAAGAAGAACATACGTTTAGATAAGATTGGAAAATGCTTATTGAATTTATGGGTGGTGAATTGTGTACACTTGAAAACGCTGGCAGCATTAAGATAAATTCGACAGGGTAAATAAGTTTTGATGGATGTAATAATAGAATACAGAATGGTTTATTTTATGTAAAATATGCAGGGATTTATGGCATGCAAAATGAACCCTGGACAGAGAAGGGAAGTTGTTTATGTTTTAAGGTTGTTTCAATGAGTATTCTAAAATATCAAACAGAAAATTTAATTAAACACACACACACACAGAGTGTAAGCCCACAGCCCACAGGCTTCCGACCTGATAGCCACGATACGAAAGGAAAGAGGGACTGAGGAGGGAGAAGGAAAGCAGAGCGAGTCGGGCGCTCGCTCCCAGCAGTGATTTCTTTATTATGGGCATGTGTGTGTCCTGGAGAGGGACTCCGGATCAGGCCGAAATATGGGGCGCGTCTGAATAAGAAGCCGTGCTTCCTGTCCAAACGTTGACCCCCCCCCCAACTTTCCCGCCTGCCTTTTGCAGATCAGAGGCCAGCAGTACACCTGCATCCTGGCTGAGCAGAGCAAAGGAAGATACTTCACCCTCTACAAGCCGAACATCCGCAAGAACAGCCAGCCGGAGACCTTGGAGAGTCTCCTCAAGAAGTACCGACGGGTGAGTCTGGCCCGAAGTCACTGCTGGGTGCTCCTCTCGGTGGGGAAAACATCTGGCTTGAGAGCAGGATGTGGGGGGAAAGGACCCAGTGTTCTTATCACACCGCAAGGCTGTTCTTTGTTGTTGTTTAGTCGTTTAGTCTTGTCCGCCTCTTCGTGACCCCCTGGACCAGAGCACGCCAGGCCCTCCTGTCTTCCACTGCCTCCCACAGTTTGGTCAGACTCATGCTGGTAGCTTCGACAACACTGTCCCACCATCTCGTCCTCCGTCGTCCCCTTCTCCTTGTGCCCTCCATCTTTCCCAGCATCAGGGTCTTTTCCAGGGAGTCTTCTCTTCTCATGAGGTGGCCAAAGTCTTGGAGCCTCAGCTTCAGGATCTGTCCTTCCAGTGAGCACTCAGGGCTGATTTCCTTCAGAATGGAGAGGTTTGATCTTCTTGCAGTCCATGGGACTCTCAAGAGTCTCCTCCAGCACCAGAATTCAAAAGCATCCATTCTTCGGCCATCAGCCTTCTTGATGGTCCAGCTCTCACTTCCATACATCACGACTGGGTCTTCTAGGCTGTTCTAGGCTGCATCAACAGAAGTTTAGGCTGTTCTAGGCTGCATCAGTAGAAGTTTAGTATCCCAGGAAAGGGATTGTCCCACTCTATTCTGCCTTGGTCAGACCACACCTGGAATACTGTGTCCAGTTCTGGGCACCACAATTTAAGAAGGATATCGAGAAGCTAGAGGATGATCTGGAAGCCAAGCCTGATGAGGAACGGTTGAAGGAGCTGGGTATGTTTATCCTGGAAAAGAGGAGACTGAGAGGAGATAGAATAGCCATTTTCAAATACAGCGGTATCTTGGGTCTCAAACGCCTTGGTACTCAAACAACCTGGAACCCAAACACTGCAAACCGGGAAGTAAGTGTTTTGGTTTGCGAACTTTTTTCAGAAGCTGAACATGCTCCGTTTTGAGTGTTACGCTTCTGATTTGAGTGTTATGCTGAGGTCGGTCTGTTTTCACTATTTGTTTTGTGGTTTTGTGTCTTTTTTTGTTTGGTTCTTGTGACTGTGTGGAACCCAGTTCAGCTACTGAACTGATTGTGTGACTGGAGTACACTGTTTATTGCTTTCATTTTATGGACTGATGGTCTCGTTGGATCAGGCTTCCTCAACCTCAGCCCTCCAGATGTTTTGAGACTACAATTCCCATCATCCTTGACCACTGGTTGTAGGCCAAAAACATCTGGAGGGCTGAGTTTGAGGAAGCCTGCGTTAGAGAGTAAAATTCATGTTCAGTTGCTGTTTTAGGGGTTGTTTTCAAAAGTCTGGAACGGATTAATCCATTTTGCATTACTTTCTATGAGAAAGAGCGCCTTGGTTTTGGAACGCTTTGGTTTTGGAACGGACTTCCAGAACGGATTAAGTTTGAGAACCAAGGTACCGCTGTATCTGAAAGGATGGAGTGAGGTTTTTTTCCCTTTTGCTCCAGAGGGCAGGGCCTGAACCAGCGGATTCAAATGACAAGAAAGGAGTTCCCGCCTTTATATTATTATTATTATTAATTAATTAATTAATTAAATTTGTTAAGTTGCTTTATCTTGCCCAGGGCAGCCCAAAGCAACTTAGAACCAGCTGAAACACCTTTCCGAGGGTGAGAGCTGTTCAACAGTGGAACCTTGCCTCTTCTTCGTGGCAGCTTTTTGGAACAGAATTTGGACATCTCTAGCTGCGGTCCCTGCATTGCACGGGGCTGGACTAGATGAACCTTGGGGTGCCTCCCATGCCCATGGCGCTGTCATTCACGGTCTCCCTCGCTTTGCTTTTCCCTCAGGTGTTGCCGGAAGAAGCCAAAGAGCACTGGGAGAGCAGCTACGCTTTTTCGTTGGAGCACTGCAACCACGCCGTGTGGTAAGACCCTTGGGGGGGATGCCTGCCCTTCGGATGAAATGGGGCACAGCCCCACAGACCTCGGCCAAGCCCCCACCTGCCTGCCCCACTTGCCTAGCTGCGAATCCTGCATCGTAGGGGGTTAGAGCCGGCGTCCCTTCCAAGTCTATGATTCTAGCGAGTCCAGAGCGTGGTTTTGCTGCCAGCTCCTTCTTGGCCTGGTTTGCACCTAATCATGCTAAACAAACCATGGTTATAGCTGAGGCACCTTGCGAACAATCCAATAATAATAATAATAATAATAATAATAATAATAATATCATCTAGACATCAGGTCCTATTGATCATGAGACGAGATCTTTTCTCTCTTTCATCTTTACTCATCCCATAAATCCTTGTTTCATAAATAAAGTCTCTGATCTCCAGAACCTGTAAGTGATCAAATAATAATAATAATGGTAATTTTATTATTGATATCCTGCCCATCAGGCTGAGTTTCCAAACAATATATGCTTACAGCATACAGTGGTACGTCAGGTTACATACGCTTCAGGTTACAGACTCTGCTAACCCAGAAATAGTGCTTCAGGTTAAGAACTTTGCTTCAGGATGAGAACAGAAATCGTGCTCCAGCAGCACAGCGGCAGCAGGAGCCCCATTAGCTAAAGTGGTGCTTCAGGTTAGGAACAGTTTCAGGTTAAGAACGGACCTCCGGAACGAATTAAGTACTTAACCCGAGGTACCACTGTATATAAAATCAAACATTGAAAACTTCCCTGTACAGGGCTGCCTTCAGATGTCTTCTAAAAGTTGTGCAGTTCTTTATCTCCTTGACATCTGTTGGGAGGGCGCCACCACCGAGAAGGCCCTCTGCCTGCTTCCCTGTAACCTCACTTCTCGCAGGGAGGGAACCGCCAGAAGGCCCTCAGAGCTGGACCTCAGTGTCTGGGCTGGACGATGGGGATGGAGATGCTCCTTCAGGGACACAGAGCCGTTTAGGGCTTTAAAAGTCAGCACCAACACTTTGAATCATGCTCGGAAACGTTGCTTTATTACGATGGCAGGCAAATTCCGCTGCGTGTTCTCTCCCAGGCCGTAATCCGACACTCCTTGCCGTTCCCCAATTTCCCATGTGAATGACTGACCCTCTTCTCTTCCTCCTCCCCGTCCTAAAAAATTAAAACCCTCCAGGAACCGGAACTGCAAGGTGGTTCAGGAAGGGAAAGAATGCCATCAGGGGACGCGTCTGCGTCATTACCACATGCTGTGCGGGGCGCTCCTGAGAGTCTGGAGCAGGATCGCCAGCGTCATGGCCGACATCACAAACACCAGCTACCTGCAGATCGTCCGCCTGAAGACCAAGGAAAAGAAGAAGCAAGTCGGTGAGGAAATGCTGGGGGTTTTGGTGTTTAGATCAGCGGTTTCCCCAACCTTTGCTGGGGGGGGATGCAACCCCCTCAGTCCCATCAACTCGAACCCTGCCCCTGTCGCCCAGCAAGCCTGCCATATATATATAAGCACTTATTCAAAGTTGCATTTTGCACGACCCGGCAAGGAAAGCGATAACGCAGCGAGGCGCAATTGCATGTTCATTCGGAGCCCAGGGAAAACAATTTGTTTAATTTGGCGAAACCAATGGACTTGATCCAGGGATATCGGCTCTGGAAAGACCGATAGTCATTTGTTGTTGTTGTTGTTGAGTCGTTTAGTCGTGTCCGACTCTTTGTGACCCCCTGGACCAGAGCACTCCAGGCCCTCCTGTCTTCCACTGCCTCCCGCAGTTTGGTCAAACTCATACTGGTAGCTTCGAGAAGACTGTCCCACCATCTTGTCCTCTGTCGTCCCCTTCTCCTTGTGCCCTCCATCTTTCCCAACATCAGGGTCTTTTCCAGGGAGTCTTCTCTTCTCATGAGGTGGCCAAAGTCTTGGAGCCTCAGCTTCAGGATCTGTCCTTCCCGTGAGCACTCAGGGCTGATTTCCTTCAGAATGGAGAGGTTGGATCTTCTTGCAGTCCATGGGACTCTCAAGAGTCTCCTCCAGCACCAGAATTCAAAAGCATCCATTCTTCTGCTATCAGCCTTCTTGATGGTCCAGCTCTCACTTCCATACATCACTACAGGGAAAACCATAGTTTGGGTTTTTTTGTGTGTGAGAGAGTGTAGTTCTTTATCTCCTTGGCAACTGACAGGAGGACGTTCGATAAAAACACAAAGCTATTTTTATTGACGCTTATCCAAGGTTCACGCCCATTGCAAAGCATCTTTTGTGCATTGCACTGGGACAAAAGAAAAACAATCTAGAGAAGGAACAAACAGGGGTGGGGAAGAGAGAGGGAGCGTGAAACGAGAGCTTAAGTCTTGAGCGAAAGAGAATAGACCAGGTGAGTGGGGAAGGGGGGTCCCGGATGCCCAGCCTCCTGGCCACTGACCCCGCCCCTCTCTCCCCCTTCCCACAGGTATCAAGATCCCAGAAAACTGCGTCCAGCAGGTGTTGAAGGAGCTCAAGCAAATGGACACCAGCGTTAAGCAGAAGCAGAGCCAGGCTTTGCTGGCAGCGGCCTCCGCGGGGCCCGGCCTGCCCTACGCGCTGCTCCCCCTCGACCGACCGCCCACGCCGGGCACCAGCTTCCTGCCCCAGGACGAAGTCTTGGACCTGACCTACAGCCCCGCCAGCGACGGGATCCCGGACTTCTGGACCGAGGTTGCTGCGCCGCCGCCGCCGCCACCACCGCAGCCCCCCGGCCCTCCGTTTCATTTCAACTTCCCCCTGCCCTTTGACGGGGCGTCCCTGGCAGCGGGAGGCCTGCCCCTGAGCGGCTCCCCTGCCCAGCACGAACCCTCGCCGGCCCCCCAGGCCCATGCCGCTGCTGCCGCCGCCCCGCCGCCCCCAGACAGCTTCTCCCTGCCCGACCCGGACATCAACTACAAGGAGCTCCTGGAAGAGATGTTGAGCTCGCTCAACGTGGGGCCCGAGGACAGCGCCCAAGGGAGGCAGAGCGTCATTCAGTACCATCCGGGGCAGCCCTTCCCCACGTTCTACGAGGACGACGGCAGCTGAGCGGCCAGCAAGGAGCGTCGGGCGTGGGGTGGCAGGGACACCCCTTTCCCCCCCACCCAGCCCAAGGGGGTGCGGAAAGGGGTGGCAAGGGTTTAAGGTTTGGAACGGACCACTCCTCTGTCTTTTTTTCAAAACAGGGATGGCGGGGCAGAGAGTTCGGAGCGGGAGCGAAAACAGGAAAAGTTTTATTTATATATAATTATACAGTCACCTCTGTACTGAATTTTTTTTATATATATCTCTATAGATCCGTAAAAGTGGAGGCTTTTTTTGGGCGGGGGTCAGTGGGAGGTGTAGCGGCGCCTAAACCGGGAGCGAGAGGGGGCAATAACAAGGTTGTAGGTCTCTTCGAACCGCCCCCCCTCCAGGCTGCACTCCCCCCCCCTTTGCCCCTCTGCAAACTACTGAGTTTGGAAAAGTTGGGATCTTTATATTCTTCTCTCTCCTCCCCACGTTCTACCCAGTGAGATCGGAGAGGCGCGCCATTCGAACCCACCACGACGAAAGCTTTCCGGGTGGTCCCAACCTGGTCGCCCCCCCCCCGGCGGGTTGTTTTGCACAGGTGCAGAGTTCGAGTGACGCTGCACAGCCCTGCACGCTTCTGGTTCTGAGCAAAAAAGGGGGCGGGGAATTGCCTTGCAAGTTTCTAGACCTTGTGGAGGTAGGGAAACGCTTGAACATGGGTGGCAGAATTTCTGTGGTCCTCCCTGTTTTCCCGTGCCTGAGGCTCAGCGCCTACTCCTGGCCTGCTTGGACTACAGTTCCCATCAGCGCCTGGCATCTCACGGTCTGGCGCCGATGGGAATTGTAGTGCAAAAAACAGAGGGGTTAGCGGAGTAGCTAAGAAAGGCTTGTCCTAGCGAGAGCATCTAAATAGTAATAGCTGTGCAAAAGCGTTTCTCTGAGTTGCGGTCATTTTTATTCTCTTGTGCTGAAACTGCGGGGAGGGGAGGAGAAGATGGATTTGCCAGGACAGCATTAAACTATCAGCTCACAGTGGACGAGGAAGAGGGGGCTCGATCCGCTCAGCCCAAAAGAAGTTCCCGTCAGGCCCAAGCGAGGGCGGAGGTCACGCGTCAGGATTTTTATTTCGGGAAGTGGGGTTCCAGGTCAGGGACTGCCAAACGTGAGGAATTTATTTGCTCGGAATTTATTTGCAAACCACGATTTTTCTGATTACCCCCCCTGAGAACACTGCTCTCCTTTTTCGGAGAAAACTACCACCGTTTCCGTACGGAGGGAGGGAAACACGTGGGGAAGTTGGTTTCTCCAAACCCCCTGAAAAAAAGTCTGCAGGGAATCTTGAAGGTGTTATATCCCATAACAACCCAGCTCAGGGCGCCAGATGATCTATGCAGGGATGGAGCCTTGTGGCTGGAGAAGAGCTCTTTCCCTTCCTGGTTTATTCACATTTATGCAAGTGGTTTGCAACAGCCCACTCCTTGTTTTTTCCTCCCCGTCAGAAACACCCCTACCTCCACTTCTTAAATTAAAAACCCCTCACCTTCTCCCAAGGAGGCATATATACGTCACCCCCTACCTCGTCCCAGTAACAATCCAAGCTATCAAGGTGAAGTTGTCTTCTGGCACCTGCTTTCACTTGTAAGTTTTTGAAAATGCCTAGGCAAGCCTCTAGCCCTCATGGAGCTTCCCTGAGCGCTGGCAGGGGCCGTGCGCTTCCTCCTTTGTGGTTGGAGGCATATAGTTCTTTAATAGTTGTCTTTTTCCTCCTCCCTCCGGAAGAACTTTCCTTTACTGCTGCTGCAGTTGCCCCTCCGCTCCCCTCTCTCTTGGCGAGACGGAATCGCCCATGGGGTGGGCGTCTCCCCACATCGCCCACCCAGATCCACAGCGCTCAGAGGATCGCCACGGTTTCACAACGCCTGCTACTTCCTGTATTCTGATTATCGGTCCCCTCCCTCCCCGTCGTTTAAGAAAAATGTCCTCGTGACCCTCGCAAGCTTTGCAGGAAAGATGGGAATCTAGAAGGAAGGAAGGGGTGGGTGGGGAAGGAAAAGAAACATAGGAAGATTTGCAAGGCAGCTCCAGTGTCCCCCAATTCCCACCCCCCACCCCGGCCAGAAGGCAGAGGAATGAAGCAATTATGCAAAAAGAGAAAGAAACTATGCAAATGCGCTGTTTTGCAGGCAGCAGGAGGGATTTGGTTTTCACTGGAATTTCTATCCTGATTTGCAGTGCTCTCGAGGGCGGAGACCACATTCTCGTTTCCCCATCACAATCGTGCGTTGCCGTTTAAAGATTTTAGTAGCCATAAGCGAATCCCGGCAGCCTGCTTTTAGGGTTCGTTTCCTGAAAGGAGTTGGGTTGGGGGGGGCTTAAAAACTCAGGAAAGAATTGGAGGTGTGCTCAAGTTGGGGCTACTTCCCCCCCTCAAATAGGAATATCTCAGAATTGTTATGTGGTTATTTTATGGTGGTTTAATTATTTTTTTCAAAAAGTAAATCTGTATTTCCCAGGGCAGTGAGACTCCCTTTAAGGAGATACAAACCGCTGTACCCTCACACCCTCCATTTTGTCAGGAAAACTTAATATGTAACAACTACTTTTTAAAAAAACTAAATTATTATGCTGTTTTTTTGTTCTATTGATTGTATTTTTAAAAATGGAAAATCTCTTCCCCTTCCTGGTTGGCACTTTCTAACCAGCTTCCTTTTTTGTCCGCTTATTTTTTTTTTCTATGGATATTTATAATTAATTCAAAATTGTGTAAATATATATATGTAAAAAAAAGGGGGGTTGCCTGCGAAGAGGAAGGGGGAAGAAGTCTTTACCCGTTTTTTGTTTCGTTTTTGTTGATGAGGAAATGTGCCTTTTAACTCGTGATTCTGGAATTTTCTACCGAAGGATTAAAACGTTGGCATTTCAGCTCAGCGACCTGAAATTTGTCTCGAAATTTGTACGCGCATGAGAAAATGAAAGGGGCCGTTTTGTATGGTTTTGATTCGCTAGATTTTTTAAAAATCCCTTCCCGTAAAACACCCTGAAATTGTGAAAGCATGAACCGCAACTGCCTTGGTCAATAGAGGAGATGGCTGTGGCCCGGGGCTTCCTTGTTTCCGCTACTTTGAGTCTCCTCCGATTTTGCTTCTGTTGGTTAAAATGCCTTTTACTCTCGAAGAGCTGATTGAGAGCTGTCTCATTCAATAAGAGCACAAGACACTATCTCAGGGTCCTGAGTTCGAGACGCCTGTTGGGCAAAAGATGCCTGCATTGCAAGGGGTTTGAACTAGATGACCCATTCCAGCTCTTACAATTCTAGGATTCTCTGACCTCAAACTCCTAACATCGATGTGTGGAATGCTTTGCTAATTTTCCTTGAAATCGTAGTACAGTGGTACTTGGTTCTCAAACCGTTTCAAAACCAAGGCACGCTTTCACGTTGAACGTAATAGAATACGGATTAATCCGTTCCAGGCTTTTAAAAACAACCCCTAAAACAGCATTTGAAGATGAATTTTACTATCTAACGAGGCCATTGACCAATAAAATGAAAGCAAAAACCAATGTCCTGCAGTCACACAATCCATCAGCAGCTGGACTGGGTTTCATGCAGTCAGAAACACAAAACGAAAAGAGCCGCAAAAAATGCAAAAACCGACAGACCTCAGTGTAACACTCAAAACAGAAGCATGGCACTCAAATTGGAGCACGTTCAGCTTCCGAAAAAAGTTCACAAACCAGAAGACTTACTTCCAGGTTTGCGAGTACCAAAGCGTTTGAGAACCAAGGTGCCACTAATGTAAAAGGAGAACAACAGCCTCTTCCCTCAGGGCAAAAAAAGGAGGCAGCAATTCCCTAGAAATGGAGGAAAGCAAGCATATTAGAAGACGTTCCTGCAGGAGGGAATGCCTCTATCAAAATAAAAATAAAAATGGTCGACTTGGAAGGGGCCACCCAGGGTCATCTAATCCAACCCAATCTAATCCAGCAGATACCTCAGTTGAAGAATCCACAACAGATGGGCCACCCAACCTCTCTTTAGAAACCTCCAGCGAAGAAGGGAGTCGACATTCTCAGGTCATGAATCCCAGTGCCAAACAGGCTCCAATTAGTTATTTAGCACATTAGTCATTACTGAACTGAGGCTGCACCAAAATGAAAGCTGCAAGGGAAGGGTGCCCATCTCTCCCGCCTGTTCTCATCTTCAGAGTCCGAAGGCAGCGAGACAGAATTCCAGAAACACAAGTCACGTCAGGAGGAGAGACGAAAACACTTTTATTGCTACGGCATTGGCAGGCAACTCCGGGCCCCAGAGTCTACCGCCTCCCCGTCCCTGCAAGAGTTTGCAAATATATATATATATCTTTTTCTCAGGCCTGCCCCACCAAACGGGCTTGGCTTCAAGGCAGGCCATCATCAAGGCAAACTTTGCAGGAAAGCAGAGGAGAGAAATGGGGGCAGAGGAAACGCAGGTGTCGCGTTCAGCCAAGTCCTATAGGTAAGCGGGCAGGTCCTTCTCGATCACCTGCAGGCAGAGGAGAAAAGGTGATCAGTAACACCTAATGTGTGGACGCGGGTGGCGCTGTGGGTTAAATCACAGAGCCTAGGATTTGCTGATCAGAACGTCGGCGGTTCGAATCCCCGCAATGATGAGGTGAGCTCCCGTTGCTCGGTCCCTGCTCCTGCCCACCTAGCAGTTTGAAAGCACGTCAAAGTGCAAGTAGATAAATAGGTACCACTCCGGCGGGAAGGTAAACGGCGTTTCCGTGCGCTGCTCTGGTTCGCCAGAAGCGGCTTAGTCCTGCTAGCCACATGACCCGGAAGCTGTACGCCGGCTCCCTCAGCCAATAAAGCGAGATGAGCGCCGCAACCCCAGAGTCGGCCACGACTGGACCTAATGGTCAGGGGTCCCTTTACCTTTACCCACCTAATGTGGCATCTTCGCCTTTGACCCAGTCCCTCCTCCAAGTGTCCCGATGTTTCAGTTACAGCCCTGGAATTACAGAAGTCACCCCAGTTTCTGATTTGACCTCCAATTGTCCCTTTTTGGACTCACAGCTGTCCATGGAGGCGCAGTTCTGTGTCCAGGGCAGCTCCATCTGGAACGCAGGATGAGACCCTCCCTGCCCGCAGACTGTCTGGCCAGAGTGGTGCATGCTCTGGTTATCTCCCGCTTGGACTACTGCTCTTATGAAACTGCAGGTTATTATGACAATCCTGCCAATGTTCTTGAAGAAGGGACCCCTGACCATTAGGTCCAGCCGTGGCAGACTCTGGGATTGCGGCGCTCATCTCGCTTTACTGGCCGAGGGAGCCGGTGTACAGCTTCCGGATCATGTGGCCAGCAGGACTAAGCCGCTTCTGGTGGTACCTATTTATCTACTTGCACTTTGACGTGCTTTCAAACTGCTAGGTTGGCAGGAGCTGGGACCGAGCAACGGGAGCTCACCCCATTATGGGGATTCGAACCGCCGACCTTCCGATCGGCAAGCCCAAGAGGCTCAGGGGTTTAGACCACAGCGCCACCATATGCAGGGCACTCTTGATGCCATCTCCCGGTGCAAAGCCGAAACTGAAATTTAGTGCGGTACTTACAAATGGGTCGTCCATTGGGCTGTATCTCTTGACGACCTGGCCTTCTTTATTGATTAGAAACTGAAGGAAGGAGAGAGAGAATATGAATGGAGGACAGCTAGTGAACAAAGAGTGCTTTGAACCGGGGAAGGAAATCCAGGGTGCTTCGATATGGGATGAAACCAGGGCATCTTTCAGCACAGCAGAAACCCTGCCTCTCCCAATATTGCTGGACTCTCAACTCCCTCCCAGGGACCAAGAACAGGTTGATGGAGAGATGGAGGAACTGCAGCGATGGGCACAGTGCTGAGGGTCAGGCAGAAGGGCTTGGGGACCACCACTGCCGTACACCGCTCATGACCTCTATACAGTGGCACCTTGGTTCTCAAACTTAACCCGTTCTGGAAGTCCGTTCCAAAACCAAGGTGCGCTTTCCCATAGAAAGTAACGCAAAACGGATTAATCCGTTCCAGACTTTTAAAAACAACCCCTAAAACAGCAACTGAACATGAATTTTACTATCTAACGAGACCCTCGATCCATAAAGTGAAAGCAATAAACCACGTACTGCAGTCACACAATCAGTAGATGAACTGGGTTGCACGCAGTCACAAAAAGAGAAGCAAAAGCAAAAACGGAGAATAGCAAAAACAGACAGACCTCAGCGCAACACTCGTCTAAACGGATGTGTGGCACTCAAAACGGAAGCATAAGACTCAAAACGGAAGCATGTTTGGCTTCCAAAAAAAGTTCGCAAACCGGAAAACTTATTTCTGGGTTTGCGGTGTTTGGGTTCCACGTTGTTTGAGTACCAAGGCCTTTGAGAACAAAGGTACCACTCTACCTGAAGGCCTGCTTCTCCCCATGCAAACTGACCCAGACCCTGCGCTTGTCGTCAGAGGCCCTTCGCAGTGTCCCTCCTCCCTGAGAGGTTCAGAGGCCTTTAGCCATTAAATAACCTCCATAAAATGTGTTCTTAATGCACCCTGGGCTCTTTGAGATGATATACATTGATTAGGTAATTGTAATCAATGTAAGCCCCCCCCCCCACAGGCCTGAGGTTCCTCCCACCCCTGGGCTCAATGGCTCCAAAGCAGATTAAACAACTCCACGGAGGACAGTTCCTATCAACAGCTGGCGATCGAACCTCCATCTGCCAGGGCAGTCTACCAGTTGCCAGGGAGCGCTTTGGGGCTTGGAAATAGTGGCCGGACTTGATAGGCCCAGCGATGCCCCCAAAGGGAGTTGAGATGCACGAGCCACTTCAGAATTGCCTCCCCTCCAAAGCTGGGATGGGGAAGATCTGTTGCTGGATTTGCCCCCTTCCCCGGCCAGGGATGCTGGGAGCTGGAGGGGCACAGATGTTGCCCAGGCCGATCCAATCGAGGGAGGGCACCCAAAAGGGGAAAGGGCCGCAGTCCAGCTGGGATTCGAAGAGCCAGGAGTCGAAAGCTGAAGTCTCACCTTACTGAAGTTCCACTTGATGGCGCTAGGTGACGGGGGAGAGAAAAAACAAAAACACCACTTTAGTTTTGGAACAGGAAATCCAGAACAGGTCCGTGCATCAAACAGAAATGCCCCTGGGGTCGCGCTGTTCAGATACCGCCCCCCCAAAAAACTCCCATCAGCTCTGGCAAACCAGAATGGCTGGTTGTCAGGGATGACGGAAGCTGCGGCAATATCTGGAGAAAGCCATGTTGGCTGCCTGTAATCTAGAACACAGGGCAAGGGTCAAGATATTGTTTGGGAATCCCAACAGTTGCAACTTGGTTCCTTATCGAACTGGGAGGTCAGGGAACCAGGCAGAGGGCCTTCTCGGTGGTGGCACCCGCCCTCCCACCAGATGTCAAAGAGAAGAATAACTACCAGACTTTTCTTAGAAGACATCTGAAGGCAGCCCTGTTTAGGGAAGCTTTTAATGTTTGACAGACTACTGTATTTTAATATTTTATTGGAAGCCGCCCAGAGTGGCTGGGGAAACCCAGCCAGATGGGCGGGGTATAAATAATTATTATTATCATCATCAGCGGCATGCCTTGCCTTGGTCCTAACTGGAGTTCTACAGAGGCAGGCTACATCGCAGCAGGGAGCTCTGGAATAAATACCCACCCTCGCCCCAATCTCCACACAAACAGCACAGAGAGGAACTGTTAACCACCTCTCCACCCCAAAAAGGTTCACAGCCTCCTTCTCCACCACCAAGGGTACCAGATTTTTGTTAAGGTCTTCAGAGCGTGCTCAATATACCGTATCTTTCGCTCTATAAGACGCACCAGAGCACAAGATGCACCTAGTTTTTGGGGGAGGAAAACAAGAAAAAAAATACTCTGAATCTCAGAAGCCAGAACAGCAAGAGGGATCGCTGCGCAGGGAAAGCAGCAATCCCTCTTGCTGTTCTGGCTTCTGGGATAGCTGCGCAGCCTGCGTTCGCTCCATAAGACACACACACATTTCCCCTTACTTTTTAGGAGGGAAAAAGTGAGTCTTATAGAGCAAAAAATACGGTGTATTTGCAGAACCTTCAAAACAAAAACACAGAGACACCCTCCTGTGGGGCTTTGCCCTGCCATCATGAGGTCTAGGAACCTGGGTCTCCTGAAGCAGAGCTCAGATTCTCTGCAAGGGTTGTTGTTTTTGCAAAACTGACAGAACCTCATCCTTAAAGGGGATTCAGAATTGGGGACCGGGGGTCAGGATCATGCCCCATTAAGAAGCAGGGAGGGGAGACACCCCCAATGTTTTGGCGCTCCTCTGTTTGGTGGCAGGTACGTGTGCTGATACTCCTCGGTTAACAACAGTTGTGATGTTTAAGGCGGCTTTCCTTGGTCAGGACAGACACCACTGCAGAAAGGGGAGTCCTCAGGCCTGCAAATTACACAAGCTTAGAGCCATTCCCCCACCTTAGAGTTTTGCACGCATGTACAAATTAAGCCACGATCTCCAGAATAAAGCACACCTGCATTATCAAACAGGGCCGGATTTAGGTTTGATGAGGCCCTAAGCTACTGAAGGCAATGGGGCCCTTTCTATGTGCAGCTGTCCTTTGTCAACAACAAATAGTCGCTGTTTTTTGTGTTGAATAGATGCTATATGGCAATTTATGGACCTAATAGGTATCTCAAGCCATTTGCACATGCAGAATGTAGGCACCGCATACAGTGGTACCTCTGGTTACATATGCTTCAGGTTACATACGCTTCAGGTTACAGACTCCGCTAACCCAGAAATAGTGCTTCAGGTTAAGAACTTTGCTTCAGGATGAGAACAGAAATCGTGCGCCAGCGGCACGGCGGCAGCAGGAGGCCCCATTAGCTTCAGGTTAAGAATGGACCTCCAGAACAAATTAAATACTTAACCCGAGGACCACTGTATATAGAAAGGAGCAAACCAGGGATATTTTAGGGAGCAGGCTAGCAGGCGGGGGCCATGGCTTACATCATAGGAGCCTACACAACACAAAACACTGTTACTGTATGTAGGTTTTATTTGTTTTTTCATCTTATATTTTGAAAATGTAGATCTAGTGTTTTTTTTCCTTTAATTTTTTTGGGGCCCCCAAGAGAGTGGGGCCCTAAGCTATAGCTTGTTTGGCTTATACGTAAATCTGGCACTGTTATCGGAGCTGGGTGCAAGAAGAAGGGGGCATCGTCTCTGCATATAGGCCGTTTACCAAAGCATATACTGTAATTCCAGCTCCCGCGGTTAAGAAACTCACTTGCCCAGCGTCCCCCGGCCTTTGGGCTGGCTCTTCATCCACTTCCAGAGCGGGTGGGCGCCGTCCCCGTTCACCTCGATCTTGCTGAACATGTCGAACTTCACACCGTAACCTGCAGCGAAGGCTTTGATTTCCTCGTTGGTGCCCGGCTCCTGCAGTTTGGGGAAGGGAGGGGAGAAATGGTCGTTGCTGGCATCTGCCTGCCTGCCTGCCCCTCCTCAAAAAAAGGAAAAGAAACAGAAGAACCACATCACACCAGCCAGTGGCCAGGCCTCCCGGCACCCTACCTGCTTGCCGAACTGGTTACAGGGGAACCCCAAGATGCGTAAACCTTTCTCAGCGTATCTGCTGTACAAGTCGACAAACTGAGTGTAGTTCACGCCCGTCTTGCCTCATTTCGAGGCCACGTTGGTGATGATGCAGACGTGGCCCCTGCAGAGACGGAAGGGGAAAGTTTGTGAAGGAAGGCCCTGATCCGACCGTCATACGAGTATATATATTTACAGTAGGTGCCGTATTTTTCGCTCTATAGGACGCGCCTGACCATAGGACACACCTTGTTTTAGAGGGGTAGAACAAGAAAAAAAAATCTCCCCCTCTCTGTTCAGCGCCCCTTCAGCAAAGCGGCAGGAGATACGGAGCCCCTTCCATTTCTCCTCCCGCTTGGCTGAAGGGGCGCTGCGCAGCTCTCCCTCTCTGCTGAAGCCAGGAGAGTCTTGCTCTCCCGGCTTCAGCTAAAGGAACCCGAAGCCTTTGGAGCGCAGCGCGAGTTCCTGCTGTGCTCTGGAAGCTTCAGGCGGCTATCCCCGAAGCCTGGAGGGAGCGCTCCCTCTGCACTTCGGAGGCTTCGCGTTGCTATCGCTGAAGCCAAAGAGCCTGCATTCGCTCCATACGACGCACACACATTTCCCCTTAATTTTTGGAGGGGAAAAAGTGCGTCCTATAGAGCGAAAAATACAGTAAGTCAATGAGCAAGTCAGATGAGCTTGAATATGCAGAAGGTACCGAAAAATAAATTCAAGGCAGAAAGAGGGAGAAGTGGTGTCAAAATCCTGAAATGTTAAATTGACTGTAAAATCAGTGAAATGTATAAATTTGAAAAATATAAGTAAGAAATTGACCTGACCATTCCTCCAAGTCAGTGGTGGCCAAACCCGAACCTCCAGATGTTTTGGGACTACAACTCCCATCATCCCTGACCCCTGGTCCTGTTAGCTAGGGGTGATGGGAGTTGTAGTCCCAAAATATCTGGAGGGCCGAGTTTGCCTATGCCTGCCTTTATTCAAGGCAGGAAGAGTGGGCCCAAACAAATATGCAGAGGGAACAAAATACCCCACGCACTTACCTGTACCGCTCGAGCGAGACGTCGGCGCCATCGATGTCCGTGGCGTGGAAATCGTAGATGGATTTGGCAGACTGCCAGTCGGTTTCTTGAGCACACTGGAGGCGGGGAGAAACAGGAAGCGGGGGTCAGGCAGAAGCACACCTCAAATCAAAAGTACAGGGGCACCTCGGTTCACGAACAACTTGGAACCCGGACGCTGTAAAACCGGAAGTAGTTTTCGAACTTTTTTTCAGAAGCCGAACGTGCTGTTTTGCGTCCCCCTGTGTTTCCTGTTGCACTGCTAATTTGCGTCTCCCCCCGCGTTGTACAGTAGTACCTCGGGTTACATACGCTTCAGGTTACAGACTCCACTAACCCAGAAATAGTGCTTCAGGTTAAGAACTTTGCTTCAGGATAAGAACAGAAATTGGGCTCCGGCGGTGCAGCAGCAGCAGGAGGCCCCATTATCTAAAATGGTACCTCAGGTTAAGAACAGTTTCAGGTTAAGAATGGACCTCCGGAACGAATTAAGTTCTTAACCTGAGGTACCACTGTAATTCAAGCCTTCCGTTTCCGACTGCAGTGTTCTAAATACTGGTTGTAAATATTAAGATGATACCAGCAAGAATGAGTCTTTCTGTAAAGAAGTTATTTAAATCAAGTCTTACTGACTAGTGATTTCAATTCTGATTTAAATCGGCTTGATTTAAATCAAATCCACCCTGATTCAGAAAGAGCTCTCATGGCATTCTCGTGTGTGTGTGTGTGTGTGTGTGTGTGTGTGTGTTTCAAGGACTGCAAATCTCCCATTTCCCTCTCCTTCCAGTGCCAGGGCTCAGCGTTGGAAATCAGCCAGGCGCATTTTGCGACTGGTGCAAAATCTAACACCATCCCTGAGGAGATCTCTAGATGCCAAATTGCCAACGGACATCTCCGTCCGCCTGGCCTCTCCAGCTTTCCGAAGCTCAGAAGACCTTATTCCTTGCCAAGTAGAGTCAGCCAAGTGTGCTATCCTCGCGGGGCAACTGATGCCCAGCACCCTTAATAAAACTACAGTTCCCAGAATTCTCCTTGACCTGGGTCAAGAGGCGTAACATGGACTTCAGGGGGAGCGGTGTGGATGCGACTTTAAACGTTACAACACACAGGGACGGATCCAGGAGGCTAAACTGCAATTAAGGGGGCTTTTGCACCAGTCGGGGATTTCAATGGAATTAACGTGCGATTAAATTAATCTGGATCCAAAGCCCCTATCCTTTCCCTCCCCTCCCCAGGTTATCTCAAGGAGGAGGCGGGAATCTGTCACCCAGGCAGCATGGGGGGGGGGGGAGGTTGTAGTCTGGCAACCTCTGCAGGCCACAGATCTCCCCGTTGCTGTTTTAAAACAGTTGACAGACCAGAGGTCTGTCAAACATTAAAAGCTTCCCTAAACAGGGCTGCCTTCAGATGTCTTCTAAAAGTCTGGTAGTTGTTTTTCTCTTTGACATCTGGTGGGAGGGCGTTCCACAGGGCGGGTGCCACCACCGAGAAGGCTCTCTTCCTCGTTCCCTGTAACTTGGCTTCTCGCAGCGAGGGAACTGCTGGAAGGCCCTTGGCGCTGGACCTCAGAGTCTGGGCAGAACGATGGGGGTGGAGACGCTTCTTCATGGCGTTTCTGTGCGCTCTGGTTTCCGTCACGGTGTCCCGTTGCACCAGAAGCGGTTTAGTCCTGCTGGCCACATGACCTGGAAAGCTGTCTGTGGACAAATGCTGGCTCCCTCAGCCTGAAAGCGAGATGAGCGCCGCAACCCCACAGTCTCCTTCGACTGGACTTAACCGTCCAAGGGTCCTTTACTTTTTAAAAAACCTTATTATTATTATTGGGACGCGGGTGGCGCTGTGGTCTTAACCACTGAGCGTAGGGCTTGCCGATCAGAAGGTCAGCAGTTTGAATCCCTGCGACGGGGTGAGCTCCCGTTGTTCGTTCCCTGCTCCTGCCAACCTAGCAGTTCAAAAGCACATCAAAGTGCAGGTAGATAAATAGGTATCGCTCCGGCGGGAAGGTAAATGGCGTTTCCGTGTGCTGCTCTGGTTCGCCAGAAGCGGCTTAGTTCTGCTGGCCACATGACCCGGAAGCTGTACGCCGGCTCCCTCGGCCAATAAAGCGAGATGAGCGCCGCAACCCCAGAGTCGGCCACGACTGGACCTAATGGTCAGGGGTCCCTTTACCTTTACCATCAGTATTATTATTTCTGCGCAGGATCAATCCCTGGCATCCCCAGTTAAAAGGATAACAGGTAACAGAGGGTGTTGGTAGAACCTTCTGAGACTACTCTGGGGAGCCACTGTGAAGTCAGTGCAGTGCAGAAATTATCAGGTGGAAAAATAATTCTGATGTGCCCTGCATTTCAAACAGCTCCAGTTTACAAGCCAGAGTCCCAAGCAAACCAAGCCGTGAACAACTCTCTCCCTGTCCCTTTGTTGATGCTGACCTCTAAAAATTCTTGTCTTTCAACATCCTC